>NC_139338.1:10927500-11117500 GCF_056507025.1 Lutjanus erythropterus
GTATCTACTTGGACATGGGAACTAAACTCGTGACTCCATTCAACTCACAACATCAGTTACAGTTGAATTTTAAACATATGTAGCCTTTGTTTCATAATCCGCAGTTTCCCTTGTTATTTTAAAAACAGTTTGCCTTTATTGACCTTTTAGCTCTTGCAAAACAGATTTTACCCTGAGGTGTCCAGGCTGTTGTTCAGTCTAGACAGAAACCAAATTTTCCATCATCAGGGTCCCTACAATTATGAACAACGTGCCTGAGGAGCTGACCTCAGTGCACCATTTAGGCAGGGCAGAAAGAAGTCATTAGAGTATTGGAGTTCCAATCTGATACCTGAATTTGGATATCTGCACATACGGATATTACACCAACGCCAATGCTCTTTTGTTGATGATTATTATTATCATGAGTAGTAGTAGGACTAGTTTCTCATCATGCATTGCTGAGTAGTGTCTTAAGTTTGCTATTTTATGTTCCAAAATGTTACGTTGTTACTTTTTGTTAGTGTTTGTGATGTGTCTGTACAGAATAGGGTGCTTTATGTTGGTGTCATTTTTGTGCTTGTGTACAGTTTTAACTATTAGCGAGGTCACTAGTATGTTTCTTCACACCAGCTGTATTTTATGGTTGTGTTTTGGGATTTGTTTCCCCCAGGTTGAACATTGTAGAGTTAGCTTAAATGCTGCTAATTTTGCTCATCTTGCACTACTTAGCACAGTATTTACACGTTATAGAAGCGCAAATGAGCACAAGCTGGATGTGCATCGGTGATGTGAGTCCAGTATTGGATGAGTGAACGTACCTTAGTTTGGATTCCAATACGGATATTGGTTTGGATTGGTTCTATCCCTAAACTGATATTTATGTGTTCTTCAGAGTGGAAATGTAAGGTTCCATTGCTTTAAAAGCAAAATTTCTATCTTAAATTTTGCACTAATGATCTGAAAAGTTTAAGGAATGGTCTTACGACAAGCGCAGACCAGGAAGTCACTGCTCCCGGCCAAGAAATAGTTCATCCTGTACCTTACTCAAGCTAAGCTAACCGCATGCTGACTGTGCCTATATATTTAGTGTACAAATATAAGTGTGCTGTCAGTCTTCTCATCTAACATTCAGCAAGAAATCAAACAAGAGTATGTCCCAGTATGTTTCAGCAACCATGACAAAAAATCTCAACCACCTGCTCATCACAACCTACTTTCTTTTTAAAAGTTCAAATACTTTGCTGTTCGTTGTGCACTCTGCCACCTCTGTCCACATCCATTACCTCTGCCATGCACTGTAACTTCATATCTCAGCCATTAGTAAGAACCAAGCGTTGCTCCCTGTGTAATAGCCCTTTATGTACAGCACTGGGATACGAACCTCACAGCTATTAAAACTTGGCATCAGAACTGACAATGCAGGAATTTAGATAAAATGTCAAATGGCTTAAATGGATTTAGTTCGCTGGCACAAACAGACCAATACCTGTTCAACGTTAAAGTCCTGTTGCCTAATCCAGAACTAAGCAAACAAGTTGTCCTTCTACAGAAACCCTATACCTGAAGATAGTTTACCATTGACAAACATAGCCTATCATACAAAAAAATTGTATTTTATGGTTGTGAAAATAAGTATTAAAGAAAACATTTTGTTAGAGTTTAGATGAAAACATTTCTGTTAACACCTTTCTTGTAATCTGACACAATCTCATAATTACCCCTCCTTAAGAACTCCTTGATTGGGGCTTGACCCTCAGTGGCTGTTGAATTTGGCCTCCGCAGAAAGATTTCATGCCAGATTGTGTTCACAGTCGTGTCAGTCTTAGTCATTTCCCCGTCAGCCAGAGAAGGAGCTGGTGACAGGTGTAATCTTGACAGTTAATAGCTTGTGTGCGGGAGCTTGTTGATGCATGCTTTGCTCTCAAATTGTTGTCCCTTTGTGTCTTACTGCCTGTCAGGCAGCACTTGACTTTCCCGAAATGTTATCTTTTCGACTAACTGCATAGATTGCAGTTGGTGTTGATGCTTCTGTAGTTTCCTGCTCGGATATATTACTGAAGTGGCTTGCAGCATGATAGACGGCCATGCTAGCAGTCTAATTTCAAAGCCTTTAATTACACGCTGGGTAGTATTCCTACCTGGGGACTGAGTAAAAACCAGCCTCTTGTCACCACATAAATTGCTGTGTTCTCTCCAGATTTTTACGGTGATAGTAGTTTTATTGCGCAGTTGACTTTTAGCAACACGAGCAGTGTCCAGACTAAACTATCCTAACAACTATTGGAGGATTGAAATGGAATTTTGTGCAGACATTCATGTTCTCCTCCAGGTCAAAATTTAGAATTGTCTAATACTTGACTTTATGATGAAATACCTGCATAACTAAAGACATTTTGTTAGCCTTAGTGGTTACTTTGTCTTTAGTACTAATTAGCAAATTCCAGAATACAAACTCATGAAACTCAGAAGGTGAGCCACGTAAACACAACTGGAAATATCAGCATGTTAACAATGTCATTGTGTGCACGTTAAGATGGCATCGTTCACTGGCCCAACCATACTGGAAACAAACCACACCGTGGTTCAGTTTGATACAGACTGAGGCCGCCTCTTTTGGTCAGACCAAGGTTTGGCTGTTTGGTCCAGTGGAAGTTTCATACTTGTGATTTTGTTTTGGATCAAACTGGAAAGTCCAGAAGTCCGGACTAAATTACCAAATGTAGGTCTTTTAGGTTTACACAGCTTTGTATTTTCAGAATAGATGTTACTGTTAAATCAGGGTGTGAACCTGCAGAAGTTAACAAGTTCCTCTATAGATTCAGACCTGTACAAAACTTATTTTAGAGCACAATATACTGTCTATGTACCATGGTTTTTTGACTGTCAGGGAGGTCAAACAGAAGAATTTAATAGCTTGCTCAGGGGCACTTCAGTAGCCAGGATGTTTACTGTCATTACAGGATTTGAACGCTGACAGAGGAAAAACTGATTTTTTTTCCCTCTCTTTGTCTGTCATCATGAGGTGTCACCTTTCAACCTTGTGACAGCTTATGTTCTACTCTGACAGCCCTTTCTTTAAGGTAAAATATCAGTGCACAGAGTAAATACCTGCATATGCATGAACATTCACACATATAAGAGCACAGTGAGCATCATAGTGTTAGCAGGCAAAGCGTGCACCACACCCTGGGTCACACTTGGCTCCTACAGGCGGAGCGGCTTAGGCCTCTGTAAGCATTTCAAAGGAAGAGACTTAAGACGTGCGGATTGAAGCTTTGTGTGTTTTCTCCAACGCTCCAGGCCTCTTCTTTTAGCAGCCAGGCAGAGTCGGATACATGGATGCGGACAGAGGGAGCTCCGAGGTGTATTGGGTTTGCTTTGCCTTTTGATGGGGTGTCAAGATGCTTCTTTGAACTGAAACATCCTCCTGTTACATTTTGGATGGGGTGACTCATGCACATACACACACAGAAACGCATCCACTGCCTGTATGTTAGCACGCGTTCGCACTTGCACATGCACACACGGGTACAGTCAGACCTCTATCCGTCACACACAATCCAGATCACACAGCAGCCGTGGACTTCGCAACGGCCGACCTTCTTCCCCTGGAGTGTTAAGGCCAAGTTTCACACAAAGATCCCTTCCACCTTTTATACGACACACAAAACTGCCCCACCCTCCTAAAATGTCTTCAGTTACAGGACTATCAAAGTAGAGGCTACTTTATCCTGCAGGAACAGCTTTGACACAACTCAAACATGCACTCTAAAGTTTCCAGCAAAGGGTTTGTTGCTTCAAAATAAAATTCTCTAGGATTTTTATAAGGGGATATTGACATTGATTTTAATGGCTTATATCTGCTATTACTTGCATATATATTGACTGATAGTGTTATAATTGTGTTTATTTAGATGCTGGTCAAATTGAGTTGGTAACAGAGTTAGATGGAGATTTATGAGACAGTTACATTGAACCTGCCCATTTATCATCTATAACCAGAATATAAACCTATAATAAATTGTTGATAAAACATTTTTAGTGTTTGACATCTAGCATTCAATATTTTTAGCAATTCTAACTTATCATATGACCACATTAAAGTGCAGCTAAAGCTTCAATGAATAGTTGATTAATTGATTAGTTGATTGAAAGAAAATATGTTTAGATGTAAGGATTTGTACCTTTTTTGGCATTCATGAAGACGTCTGTTGGGCTCTATAAAATTGTAATGAGCAGTTTTCACCATTTGTATTATAGGTATTATACTATAATATTATAATGTGTTACAAATCATTTATTACATGTATTTACACTGCACATAGATGCTAAAGAGGAGGTTAAAAGGGGTTTCATACCAAGAACATGCAAGTGTGACATTTAGTAGTTGTAATGAGCAAATAAAAAGTTCCTTATCTTCATCACTGGAAGATGTTCAGCAGCCCTCCTGACACCTTCGTTATGGAGCAGAACCAGGTCCCACAATGCCTCTCTGTGTCTCAGTGCGTCCCATGTGATGTTTGAAAATGACATACGTGCTGCTGTCTACCTTCACTGGCGCCTTATCCAATTACATCCTGGGTTATAGTGAGGATCTGTGTGTGTTTGTGTGTGTTTGTGTGTGTTACCTAGGTCGATTTGAAAAAATGACCGTGGATCGAATGAATGCCAACAACCAGCTCCTACTCATTCCTAATCTCTCTTCAGTGATAAGACGTGTAAGGAGGAAACTTTCTGACTGGGAGAAGAAGCCTAAAAATGGACTAAAGATGCAACCATGCTGCATCTTCTGTGATCTCAGCGACCTCCACTTGACTTCCTTACCCTCCTGTTTGACTCCTAATGTCAATACAGATACACCGCAACAAAGTGGGATGCTGCTTGTACTTGCGCATTAGTCTCTGGGCCATTTGCCAGCTCCCAACCCTCCCTGCATGCTGTTAGACACTGATAGTGAGGCTCAGTCTGTCTGACCACCGACAGTCCTGACAGCACACTGACAGGCTGCTGCTCACGATCCTCCAACATACTGCCAGAATTGATTTCCATGTTGATTTAGCTGAGTCGATAATGTAGCCATTACTTCCTAACAGACTCCTTACACTGCTTTAATGCTTGTAGATTAACTGTGACTGCCACTCCATGAAATAATACAAGACAGGTGAGAGTGATGTTGAGAAAGAGATCAGTGACTGGTGGGGAACAGTAATCTTTGACGTATATGTAAGCCATGAGGCCGACATTTAATGCCTGCTTTCCATCAGGCTGAGAAAATGACCTGATGAGGCGGTGTAGGCTCAGGGGTCGTGACCGCTGATCATGGTCACTTCACCTTTGGCTCCCAGCAGGTCAGACAGACAAAGTAGAGGGCTCAGTGGCTCTAAACACAGGTCTTATCTGAGTTAACCTCCACTTACCGCAGGGTCATCTGGACTATCAGTCCGTCTTACCTTCTGTGTGTCGCAGATAGTGTCCGTCTTTCTTCGGAAACATGGAAAGTGATTTAAGCCCTTTTTAAGACATTGAATTAGTAACACTGGTGGCTTCTTTTGTCTTTTAAAGTGATGGCTTTTTGTCACTCAGACATGAATGTCCATTGTTTTGGCTTCATATGCATGTAAAGAGCCACAGTGCTTGCATTTTATTTGGCACCTGGTGATGAGTTGAAAGCTTTAATGATATGATGAGTGTTTTCTTACTTACTAGACTTAACTACATCTGACTTTCTTTTTTGTCATTGAAGCCTTAAAAGGATAATTCTTTTTTTTTTTTTTTGAAGTGGCATTGCATGAGGTATCCATAGTCAGTGTATTACCTACAATAGATGGCGGTCAGCACCCCGCCTGTCTGGAAAAGCAGCAGCAAAATGTATTTAGCCACCTAAAAAAAATCGTTTAATTGTACACTGTATTTAGAATACTGCCTATTATTAATGTTGTCCATGTGGATGCCACCAATAAAAACAGCCTAAAATGGGGGAAAAATAAGATCTTTCTGTGCTCAAGTGAGAACACATTTAAAGTCTAACCTTACAAAAAACAAGTAATGGTTGGACTAAAATGTGATTTAGACATCAGAGTAATCATTTACAGGTTTTTGTCTCAGTGAATGCGGAAATTCATGTTCATGATTTTCTAACAGACAGACCGGTGAAGAAGCCAAAAAAGGCAGAGAATTCACATTTCAGTCTGAGGTGACCACGCCTCAGACAGTTCAGACAAACAAGAGATCACAGAGCTGACAGTCACAAGTCAGGCCTTCATTTGCATTTGATCTTCCTGCACACAATCCAGCTCTCTCACTATATTAGAATACAATCCCTTCACTGTGCTAACATGAGAAGCAAAGGTGAGGAAACTGCTTTTAACATGTTAAAAGTGTGGATCTGTTTGTGTGTCTTCAAATGCTGATGGCCTTTTTACAGTTAGGCCTGACCCGAGACAGTAGCTTTGTGTTGTAGGTGTGAAGTGATTGTCTCAACGTGTCAACAGTCACACAGGTTATAATGGGCTCGCAGGACAAGGCATTTCAATATGGACTTAAGAGTTTCAGTGGAAACCTTTCCTTACAGGGATCTTTTGATTAAAGACAACTTTAAAGCACATTTCCTCGGGACAGAAGAAGTTCCCCTTTCTGTTTTTTATCCTGATGTGTGCCCGGAAGCATCATGTCTGTGCAGAGAGATAAATGTCTTGTGTTTTTAGATCGCAGTACTTTTGTAGCTTCTAGCTGAATCCCTGTGGTTTGAAGTTTAATTTCTCTCCTGCATCCTTATTTGTACTTTCATGTATTTGATTTATTTTACTGTTTCATGTTCACTTTTGGACAGCTGATGACAACTCAAGCTTTCCTCTTTTTGTTGCTTCATAATAAAAGCTTTTAGATAACAAAATAACTTTTATTGTGAAGAATTTATAGGATGTGTTTTCAGCATTTTATGGCAGCTGTACCCCATTTTCACCATACTCAGCTTGTTTGTTTGTCTTTACAAGCCTTCAGTAAAGTCTGTGACCTTGTGATCTGAGCTCTTGGTGCTGATGGTTTTCGCAGGGTCAGGAGTCCTCCACTTTTGGAGGGTTCTCAGTGTTTGGTGTATGGAGTGGTTTCGAGTCCTCGGCCATACATCTGATACCGCATGTGGATTGTAGACTCGTGGGGGGTAAAACTTTGACGCCATGGGGCCCAAGAGAAGCCCCTCCGAGTTCAACCATGTGTGTGATGTGAGGAATGAGTTGGTTCAGCTCCAGAGTCTGGTGCTTGCTGAGGGTCTGGGCCGACAGCTGGCCCTCCATGTCTGGCATACTGCTGCACTCCAACACATTCATCACATATACACACAAACACACCTATACATGTATATATTCCTCAGCTGCTGCAGAATTGCTGCTTACTGCTCCTAATAGTTAGGATGGTAGGATCAGTTAATTACAAAGGATAAAGTCTGAGTATGTGTGCAATAGAGGCAAAATGAGTTGAACACAGAATTAAGCGCAACAGTGTAAGTGTAATTTTTCATACGTTCTTGCTGTATTGTATTGCATGTTGCCTTTTGCTAGTATTTACTCTCTAAGGTGTGTTTCAAGGTCAGGGAGGGCATCTTGAAACAAACTTAGACTTTAGCATTTCCTCCTCTGCCATGTTTCCGTTTGTGCGCTCTTCCATACTAATTTTAAACACAAACACACACACCAGGACCATCTGTGTGTTTATGACGTGTATCTCCTCTAGGTGCTGAGGTCACACTGATATGGGTTGAGGCCTGTCAGTCTTGTAAGACAGTATCCATAAAATGAGAGAGGAGAGCTGTGGTTAGTTGCTGTGGTTTGGCTTCAGGGGGACTTGGCTTATAGGTGGGATGATCAAACTTTGCCACACACACACGCATAAATATACACTCATATAAACAGTCATCCTTGTATTCCCATTCATACTGGCTCCCTGCAGTCAGTCAGTCAGTGGGGTCCAGAAAGCTGCAGGGCTGATAAAGTGGAAACGACCTATTATTACTAAAGCGATGACAGCAGCCGTGGGCAGGCATCACACACTGGCATACCTCTGGCATTGCGTAAGTGGAGCTGTCCTATTCCTATTGCACACAAACACTCTGTCTTTTTACACATATTATCCTCCATCAGTATGTTTTTGTCTCCTTCTGTGGCTTTTTTACAAGTATTGTAGTGTCTATAATCCCTTTTCTTCATCTGTTCTACATGTTTTAGTGCTTAAATGGCTCACTTTCCCCACACCGATCACAAATTGTCATTGAATCCAATCTTTGCACTCCTTTTCTATTTTAAAGGAGGAACACTAATCATTAGATCAAAATTTTAATTTGTCTAGTACTTTTGACATGTGACCCATTATCAATAGTGCTAATGACATTCCCATCAGCTGGTGTTTAGTGCTAATTAGCAAATGTTAGCATGCAAACATCCTTAACTAAGATTCCTGCCATAGTGAGTATTGGTGATTATTGCACTGATTATTGTCTTGCGAATCATCCATGCGTGTAAGTTTAATGTGAATCAAGTATGGGGATGGCGGACCCTGCCACTAACAATGACAACTACTAGATAGAGAGATAATTACAGAATGTAAATACATCAAATGACTTTTTTATTTAATGAAAATCTTAAGGGTTGTAATTGTAAGGACCGCCATGCTGTTCAGTAAAACTCAATTTCAGTTAAAGCTATAATATATAACATTTCCACATTAAAACCTGTAAAAAACGCTAGACATATGTTATCTATTTTGTTGATTTATGTATTTATATTATCCCAAATGTTTCCAACAAAGCTCAAACACAAAGAAATCTGTACCTTATTCAAGGTAACAGTGCGTTTCCTACTAGCTATTACTAGCTAGCCCCTAGTTTTGCTATAACTTTGACTCTGTGACTCTGTCTTCTGTGACTAACCATAACGTGCATAAATATTTAATCTTACTCATTATTGATATGACCTGCTAAACATCAGCATGTTAGCATTGTTTTTGACATTAGCATTTAGCTGAAAGCACTATACCTCAGGCTGACAGAGCTGCTTGTGTGGCTCTTAGATACACTTGTTAGTCTGTTAGTCTTGATAAATAAACTGTAAGTGTGTGTAAATTACTTGAATGTTCCATGTTCTACATTAGAAAATTGTATTATAGCAACTACAAAAACAGATACAGATACACTAAAAGCATCCCTGGATAAATAGGTGTGGATTACAGCTGAGCAAAGCACTTTCTTTCCACACACATAATGGCTGATATACAAATTCAGCTACACACACTATTTTCTACAACTGTTCAAAGGCAGTATCATTCCATCTTTTTTTCTCTGGAAAACTATGGACCTCCCACCTGGATTAAACCACATCTGGTTAACCAGCACAGATGCAGGATCAATAGAGAACACACACACACACACACACATACACACACACACACACACACACACACACGCTCTGTCTTACTAGAAGTCATGTCTCTTTCGACTTAATAATCTCCACATTCCAGCCCTCCACCACAGGAATGACTTCACCTGCAAGCAAAACCAAGAAACATCCTTATAATTGAGACTGAGAGCTGCCTGTAAGTGTGTGTGTGTGTGTGTGTGTGTGTGCATGTGCAATCATGTTTGTGTACGCACATACAGTGTGCTTTGGTCTTCAAATACACACTCAAATTAGATACATAACATTGAGCAAATTGCCCTGTAGAAATAACTGAGGCGCCTGAGACAGCATTCACATCGTCCTGTTCCTGTCAGCAGTATTTTCTCTTTCACACACACACACACACACACACACACACACACACAGCCAGCCAGCATAGAGCTTAAGGTCCTTAGCCTTATCCTAGAGACGCTGTTCCCTCCCTCGTTCCTGCTCCTCTTCAAAGCATCAAAGCATGTCATAACATTTCCCCAAAACTTCATTTTTTGGAAAATATTCTATATATTTTGGTTGATTGACGTAAAGTGCTGAGACAGTAATTCATAGGGCTATTAAAATTAGTCTCTTCGGGGGTCGGCTGAATAGCTGTGTGATGTTGGGGCGTGTCCCTGCAGGTTAAGCTGAAGTCATAATTTATTGTTTCTCCACCCTATTAATACCCCCTTTATGAGGGGAGGGATTGAGCCGCCGAGAGTCGCAGGATGAAGAGGTAAAGAAAAAGAGTGATTTAAGGTGACAAGAATAATGTAGCAGCTTGTGTGATCTGTAATGAGCTCAGTATCGAGATGTGACCATTTGTCTTAGCGTTTCGGATGAATAAAAGAATGTACAGACAAAAAAACACTAAATATAAGAGTAGTTAATGTGTGTTAACAATATAAAGTTTGTGCTTTTGTTTTCAAAAGAATAGTGAATTTAAAGATGGCCTTAAATCCTGCTGCTGCTGTTAAAATAAGAAACTAAATATGTTGTTATTAGCTATAGGCTACTGTGTGTTGACAGTAATTGCTACCTTTAATTTCGCTGAGTCAATTTGTCAATGCTGCTGAGAACTACAGTGGGACCACCCATACTTAAAACTATGTGGTAATGAAATGTGAAGAGTGATGAATTTCTGTCCGTTTGTGATGAACAGTTAAGTTTTCCTTAATCCGGATTTCTCGTTACTACAGTTTATCTGTTGAGAAGCGCTTAAAAATTACTTTGTAGTCGACAGAATCGTGTTTGGTGCAGGGTAATGATTTTGTTTAACTAATGAGGAACTCATTTGATCCAATATGGGCAATAAAAACTTTTACAAATTTTAGCAGGATCGGAAGAAAAATGGTATGCAGCAGGATAAGGCAAAAATCTCAGACGAGGAAGAAAGATCTTTAGGAAGACAGGAAGAAAAGTCCTGTACAGGTCCAGTTTTGCCAACCAGCAAGGCTGAGTACCAGAACAGACCTGACCCGTTTCCCACAACTGGACCCTACCTGACCCATCATTATACACACATACACACTCACTGACTTGTGTTCTTGGAAAAGTATCTGTCATTTGGTGCAGCACCTGTGATGTGCCTAACTTTTGTCTATTAAATTTTCTTTGTTCATGCTATTGTCATGGCTCATACAAGTCCGCATCAATGTGGCACCTACTGATCGTTTACAACTTAGAATATAAGGACTGATAGTAGCAAACATCCCTAAAGTAATAATTATTCATAGAAAAAAATGCTTTAGGGAAACTTCAGTGCCCAGTAAGTGAAATGCAGGGAGGTGGGGAGATTCTCTAGAAAGAAAGAAACTGGTAAGTTGACAGAAACTGATCCGTCTCACTGCCTCCCTCCTTTTCTTTTCCTGAAGCTGACTCATTATCACTCACCATTCTTGTCAGCCGTGTCACCGAGCACAATACATTGACATTTAACTGACCCTCTGGAGGAGAAGAGGAGGGGAGAAGGAGAGAAGTAAACGGAAAAGGAGGAAGAAGCTGTAGGTTGAGGGGATGGAAGTTCTGGCTATGATAAGAGCTGAGGTGGAGGAGACAGACGACTCTTGAGAGGAAAGAAGTAAAATGAGGTAAAGAAAAAAGGACAAGGGAAGGAAGGGAATAGAGGAAAGAGGTGGGGGGCATCTCCCTTTTTTTACCCTCACATTCCCTCTTTTTCTGACTTCAAAGAATCTCCCGGTGAGAGGGAATTATTCCCCTCCGCTCAACCGTACTGCTTTGTTACACCACTGTTCTTTTCCCACTAGTCCTCTACCTCTGCAACCCCCATCATGGCCACATTTACTTGTTGCTTCCAAAGAGAAGAGTCTTGTAAATGGGCTGTTTAGGGCTCCATTCAAACAACGGTGGTGCTATTATAGCTGATGCATTGAAAGTATGAATTCTACTTTCAATGCCGCTGCTGTTTCATCTGGTTATGAAAGCAGATTTACACTCTTTTTCAGTGCTGAACTAAGGTTCTGTCTTAATTTCCTTTCTCAGAAGCACACAAACTGTAGGGAATTGCTGGTATCCCTGGGGATTAACATGATGAAGGCCTCCGACCAGCAAAACCCAGCAAGGGCCCATAAAACCCAGACACAAAAACCACATGTTGAGCACAAGCAGTCTTTGTGAAACGCACCTGAGCGACCCTCCGCAATCTTTCCCTACTTTTTTTTTTTGTAACCCTAACGAAAGCGAGGTATTTTGGTGGTGGCCTGTCCAGGCTGAATCAGCGACGGCACAGGGCCAGACGAGGATAGAAACATCAAGAGGTCAGCTGGCAGCCACCAGCTCCAGGTGGGCTGTGAGCCTGGCTGAGTCCAGCGAGCACTGAGACATCTGTGTCTGTATCAACACTGCTTCAATCTGCTGGCTAGTTCGGTGGCTGACTAACCAACGCGCTGAACGCATGAATGAATCAATGAATTGACTGCTTGCTTGACTGCCTGCCTGGCTGACTGAATTAATGACTGAATAGATTTATGAATGAGTCATTGATTGAGCAAATGTTTGGCTGGGAGACCAACTGGCCAACAACATCTGAACAGCTGATATACGACATGTGTTAATACGGTGTGTCAGTCAGGGCAATTAGCCAAACATTTGGAATGCAGCCTCAACTTTCCAACAAGCTAAACATAGTGATGCTTATACGTTTGTATTTGTGAGCTTGATGAGATT
Source organism: Lutjanus erythropterus (assembly GCF_056507025.1). Classification (NCBI taxonomy): domain Eukaryota; kingdom Metazoa; phylum Chordata; class Actinopteri; order Lutjaniformes; family Lutjanidae; genus Lutjanus; species Lutjanus erythropterus. Next base: position 10,940,088 of record NC_139338.1, read on the forward strand.
AGTTTTTCCAGTTAAAGGACTAAAAAGGTCAGAGAGGTTTATTGAATCTTTTTCTCCACCTTTCGGCTGCTCCCGTTAGGAGTCACTACAGGGGTCTTATGCTCGCTGGCAGACTGGGCTCTGCCCGACTTGTTATAGATCAGCATATTTGATTTGGCAAAGGCTTTTTATGGTGGACACCTTCCCATTTAGGTCAGGTTACGTGGAAAAATTTTTTTAGAAGGCCTTGGAAAAATAGCATTTTGATGCTAAAAGATATGTTCTTCCACAACAATTTGATTGCCTGGATTTCCATAAATTAATGATAAAAATCAAAAATGAATGGACCTGCCCTTTAATCACTTCAATCAAGCACAGGAATGGCAGACTCCGCCACTAACAATAATATTTGGTTTCCGTCAAGTAGTCGAGTGTAGTTTGGCAAAAGTACTGGAGGGTACCAACAGAACCACTCCACTCTGTCTTGTTCTGTTGAGGTATCTAGCACACTGACCCAGTAGTTAAAGGTGAAGCTAGAAACCATAGACATATATATATATATATATATATATATATATATATATTGTGTAGACGCTGCACTGGCTGTTTTGTCCCACTGCTTCCATACATCAATTTTGTCGCCATATTGGACCGGGCAAGATTGTCCTGTGAACTTTTACATGTAAACAGGAGAGCTGCCATGCTTCTGGATAAAAAGCAGTATAATGTTTACTTTTCTCAGCTGATTTTAATGATCCAAAGGCCAATGCAGCGTCCATATCTCTAGGTCTAAGCTAGAATCACTGCAGTCTGCTGGCTGGTCAACATGATCGTCTTCATTCGCAACAAATAACTCAATGTTTTCGCTACATTTAAGAGTACTGTCTTACCTGTATCCGAAGTGTAAATGCAGTAGGTGAGAACTACTCAACGGAAATAAATAGTATAAAAACTGGAATTTATTTAATGAAAATATTCGGGGTTGTAACTTAAAGGACCACCAGACTGTCTCATTCTATATCAGTTAAGGACACCACATTTACAGAAGAAAACGTCTTTTAAAACAGCTTATAATCCACAGTGTGCGATTGTGTGGCTGCTCAGCATTTGCAGTGCCATCATCTTCTGATAATTGTAAGCTTTCACTCTTCCTCTGACAGCCTTAAAGTTCCGGCTACTACATTAACAATTTATAGTGTTTCTTCTAGACTTCCTGAAGTTGACAGCAGGTCTAAAAGAAAGCCTCCAGGCGTCAAATACTCAACAGGAGAACAGAGGGTGAGGTAGTTGGGGAGTTTTACCGTGGCTAATTAGGAATGAAACTAACAATTATAGCTGCCTGCCTTTGTAAAAGTTGTTCTATTATTTTGTGTTGGATTCACTTTTTCCTGCCTCAGTGGGTTGACAGCAGATATAAAGTGAGAAATGGCAGGTATTCTTTTCATCCAGTGGTTAACCTTGTTACTAACAGAGCTGCTGCTTGTTTGGGGATGGTTTAACACAAAAGGGGAGGATATTACTCATTTCCCTCAGAATATTAACATAAGTGCCATCTGAATAATGAAAAAGATGAAAATGCAAGGGCATGTGCAAGAATGCAGGTCTTAAGTCTCTGTTGAACTTTATTTGCTTTGCCCAACACATCTTTTTCAGTTAAAGGAAGACAATGTAGTATTAGATCCTTCGTGATGAGATCATTTCTAATCTAACTGTCCCTTTACCTCGAGCAGCCCGTGTCTTTGTAAGGAGGTGGAGTTTGGCAGAGTGCCTCTCTAATGCCAGCAGGGGTTTAGGCAGGATGGGGGTATTCAGCGGGCATTCAGCAGGTGTCAGTGGGGTATTCAGGGGCGTCGGACGGGTCAGTGTCTCCCGAGCTTTGTCCTCGCAGCAAGTATACGAAAACAACTCCATGCAGGCACACACCCACACACTTGAACACACACACACAAACGTCTTGAAGAGTTTCCCAAATCTCTATTTAAATTGACACAAGTCTCATGGTTTCCCAGGGCGACCCCACTACACCACCCCGCCCCTCCTCCCCCCCCCACCCTCTGCTTTGTTGAAAAGAGCCAATCGTGCGTTAGCTGGTAACTAGGCACCCTATTTATCAGTAACCAGCACCAACAATAACTGTAACCCGACACCTCCTCAGAGAGAAAGAGACGGAGGAAAGTACAGAGTTGGAATGAGACGGAGAAAGAAGGAAAGAGAGAGAAACAGAAAGTCAGGAACGACCAGAAAAAGAATGACTTTTTGACTGGATTGCACCAACAAGGATTAATCTAATCTATGATTAGTACCAATCAGAGTTCAGTAAATAATTTAAATTAAAATTAATCTGTGTTCATTAAAGTTTATTTATGTAATTTGTTTAATCAATATGGAGATGCTTACTTACCCAAATTAAGGTACACAAATAAATAAATTTGAAAGCTGTTGGAACCAAGGAAGTAATGTTAAGACACTGAATTATTACAGCAAGCTAAAAGTAAGTAATATTGTTTGCCAGCCAGCTAAAAAACAAACATGAAAAATTTTATATTGTTTGCTAGCTATCCGTAAAGGAAAACGTTATATTCTTTGCTAGCTGGGTAAATAGTGAAAAAGTTTTATTGTTTGCTAGCTATCTAAAAAAGAAAATAAAAACTCAAGTCAAACCTCAAGTTTAAAATGGAAAGTTTTGGTGCAACGGAATTAAATTTAATCTCAATTTAGAGTAAAACTAAACTGAGGTTTTAAGCTAGTTTAAAAGTTTGGTGCAACATAACTTAAAGTTGAATAATGATTTAATAAGGTTTAGAAACGAAGTTCGTATTTAAAATATTCCCTTTTAGCCTTTTTTTTTTGTATTTACGTGGTTGCTTTTGTAAACTGCTGTGACAACCAAATACTTAATATTTGACAACACCAATAAAGTGCGCAATAGAACTGAATGAAAGAAATACAAATGTGTGTACAAGGTCCAGGATGAGCGAGAGAAAAGAGCCGCTAACGACGGAGGCAGAGAGGATCCGGTGTCGCTGTAATGGATACTCGGGTCCTATTAGGCCATTCATGGCTGGGTAGCTCTTAAGAGAGCAGTGCAGGCTGACCTGTGAGGAGGCTTTTGATCAGTGTGCGACCCCCCCACCAACCAAACCAACTATTTGTCCACTGTTAGCTTATCAAATGGGATCAATGCTGCAGAGTGCTGAAGAGGAGGAGCAGTGTGTGCATATGTGCATGTAAATATACGCTGTGTGTTTAAATGCATTTGAGTGCCTGATTAGCATTACGACACGTGTGCGTCTTTGTGTTTGTACATGTTTGTTTGTATGGGCAGCTGGTAACGTGCATATGTTTTTGTGTCTGAGGATATTGTGCGTGCAGAGCAGCAGAGCATGACCAACTGTTGACTATGCTGCACTGACTTTAGATTGTGTGTGTGCGTGTGTGTGTGTGCATTCCTGGTCATAGTTGAGTGATTTGCTCCTACGAAACAGAGAATGGCCCGTTTGACTCCTCACCTTTCTGTGATCTCTTGAATAAGGACTTTAAAAAGATCTAATAGTGCCAATACTAATCAGCTGACTACACATACACTCACATACACTCCCTGGTAGTAGACAGCAGCTATTCTGCAAGAGGCATTGATGTGTTTGCAGGTGTTTGTGCACATTATTAATCTAAAAAACTAAAAATCCTACCTATCAAAAGATGTGTTTAATGTGTGGTTTGGTGACTTTCATACCTATAGTTAGGTTCATTTGGTCCAGCGCAAGAAGAAAAACAGTACATTGTTGTCTTTAAGTTCATGTATGTCATTCGTTGGACACGTCTGGCAACTATCATCCTGTATTATCACCACAACATGGACTCACAAGGAGACTAACATCAAAACATGACACCCTTTACTGCAGCTTTTGTGTTTCCTAATCTTTATGGATACCACAAATGCTAAAATGCTAAAATGCTAAGTTAAATGGCAAAGAACAAAACCAAAACACACCTGTTTTAAATCATTTTCACTTTCTGATTCATCATGGAAATTCCCTGAACTTGAGTGCTGATGTGCATAAGTGTTAAATGATTTTGATTTTAGTTGCTGTTGTTTTTAAATCTCATCAGCCCAATCATTTTTACTGCTTTAATACATTGTTTTTTTGTATCTTAGTTGTACAAATAAGCTAAAATTATGAATTTGCTGCTTATCGTTTCCTTGAAAGTTTCCATAATCACCAGAAGAATTTATAAGTCACATTTATTATTACTCACATATCTACTATCATAAAATCTTGAAGTTGGTCTGCTTTGCTATCGCATCACAAATGAACTGCACCGAAATGAAAGCAGAACGTGATGTTCGAATACCTTTCTTTTCTTCCTGGTACTGATTCTGTTATTCTGAACTTTGCTGGAATTGGCCAATACCGAATATCCCATATCTGTGCGTTTCTGAGTTGTATGTATGATGTGATGTGATAACTGTCATTGTCGTATGGCCTGTCAAAAAACACTGGATTACAGGATGCTGCCAGGAAGTAGCAGGGTCCTGTTTTGGGATATTGGATCGGTCCATCAACTTGCATACTCACCAATGCCCAATCCAACATTTTAGGCAATATCTGACATATTTGCAATACTGGCATCAGAACAAACCCAGGAGAGGACACTCCTTTTCAAGCAGTCTAAGTTTACTTGACAGATTTTCCATCAACAAACCAAAATGGACAAACTCACCACAACTTGTTTGAACTAAACCAAACAGAAAGCAGCTGCTTTTCATCCTCCCTCTCTAACCAGCTGTACTGATGCTCATTGTAGTTTTTTACCTGATGTCAAGAACTAATGGCTACCTACTGGAAGTGATAAGCAGAACACGTTTGGACTTGTACTTAGAAGAGGAAATGATCTTTGCTATTTCTTTGTATAACCACTGGTTTCAAATCTGCTCTGTCCTGTTGGTCTCTTGGCCACTTCATGGGTTTTAACGTGTCAAGTGTCTCACTGTGTGTGGTAAACATTTCTGTCACTCATCTCGTTTATCTTCTTCATCCTTTACTCCAGTTTACCCATATGTCTTTCCTGTTAAAGAGACATCAACAAAATGACATCCACCTTTCTGTATCTACAGTTATTGAATTACAGATAGCACTCAAAACAAATTGTGATATCTGCTGGAGGTCTTTTGAGAAACTCAGGATGACACTTTTACCACTAGATCTGTGTGAGATTCTGAATGATTAATTAAAAGTGACGGTTAAATTACATTTCGCAATGAAAGTCTTCAATTAGACTGTCTCTCAGTTGTCAGAACAAGACAGAGAAGACGTTCCCGGATCATTTTTCGGTCTTGTTAACTTACCTTCAGAGTGCATGGAGTAAAACATGTCCCTCATCTTTGCCTGAAGGGGAAATGTTTTCTTTCTCTACGTCTTTTTTTGGGCCATCACATCATCTGGTGAAAACGGAGCCAGACGACACCTGGAAGCCGTGACCTCTGAACTTTTAATAAGAAGAAGTGGAGGGCTTTAACCTGATTATTCGGCTCAGGAGAGAGGCATGGGGAGGGAAAGAGAGAGCTGATGCAGCTAAAAGACTGAGTGCTCGGGTGGAACTGCTAACTGGATTTAAAAGTGTTTTAAAATCAATTATGAAAGCGGTGCAGCAATGAGATGTGATAGTGCCTTCGATTGCCTGCACATTTAGAGAGCTAATGGTGCTTGATAGTGTGCTGGTTCTCTCTTAGAAAGAAAGGTACATGCTAGAACCATGAAGGGATTATTTGGCTTGTTGCTGTAAAAGAACCCTTTTTGGTTATTGGTACCCAAACTTGGAACCTTTTCAGAGAGTTTAACGTAAAGAATTATACCTAGAACCATCTGTGAAAGGTTTCATCTGGAGCCCCTTCTACAGTGAATCCTTCTATGGTGCAATGATTCCACCCAGGACCTTCTATGTGGGTTCTATGCAGAACATTTCCCTTTTCTAGGTGCCAGCAAGAGCCCGCCAGTGTTCTGCCAAGTACCTTTTTATATTCCAAGGGTTTTATCTAGCACTCAATCAAGGGGTTCTCCAAAAAACTTTTTATATTCCAAGGGTTTTATGTAGAACCCACCCAGAGGGTTCTACAGAGAACCCTTTTTATGTTCCCAGGGTTTTAGCAAGAACATATTCACAGGATTCTACCAATAACCTTTTTTATATTTCAAGCTTTTTAGTTAGAATCCGCTCAAGGGGGTCTACCGAGAACCCTTTTATATTATGGTACAAAGAAGTTCAACAATCCTTGAAGAGTTCTTAATGAACCCTTAGTTTTACGAAGAACCCTTGATCGACCCTTTGTTTAAAAAAGGTTTTTCAGAAGCAAATGGTTGTGGGTATAACCTGAGCCCTTCGGGAAGAACCTTTTTGCAACCTCTATTTCTAAGTAGGTCTGTGCTTTCCCTAGGCTTGGTTTTCAGACAGCACAACTGGTGTTATGCTCTGAAATGTTATAATCGAGTTTGTGTGAGCCGAGCGAAGTAAGCATCGCATGACGCTCGCCTAATTTAGTGAACAAAGAATTTATTTCTCATTGATTCACAAAGGGTGGAAGGCTTAATCCAGTTCCACGCAATGTTCCTCTCTCAATTTCACTTCCCAACTTCCCACTTCTACTTCTCTCTGTCCCAAGGGCGTCTTCTCAAACATGTTAACAGCAGAATGTGATGCTCGCTACCAGCTGCTTAGTCTATCATCAGAAACCTTGTCACAACAACAAGCCTGATGCCTTTTCTCCTTCTTCATCTCTGCTTTCAATCTCATGTCCACATCTGCCCTTCGTTGATCGTAGCCTCTCTTGTATCTCCATGATTAATTACCTTCTTTGGCAGTAGTCTAGCATGCAATGAGCTAACAAGTGCACTAATACCAGTCAACCCTCAGGCACTAAAACAAGCCAGGCGTTCATTTGGGCTCGTTTCACATTGTCTGGCCTCCTCATCCGGGCTCGTTTAGTATTGTCTGGGCATGAACAGTGCTTCTATTCTTTTCACTCGTCTCTCCCAGGGATCCTAAATGGGACATAGATATTCTAGCTGGGTCGGTTCTTGGCCTGGCACTCGATGCCCCTGAGTGCTCTGCTTAAGTACAGCCACTAAGGGCACTTGTGGAGGGCTTGTGAAAGTCCGCTCTGCTTAAAGGTGAAGGTGGAGGAGAAGTTGATACAGCGGCGGAGGCTTCTGAACTCCCTCGTGTGCCAAGCCAGAGGTTTCAGGTTATCACAGTGTGTGGTTGGTTTCTAACCGCTTGCCTACAACAGATGTGTTTCAACCATGTTTTGTCTGATGGAATAGATAGACCACTTTTGTGATCAATACAGCTGTCTATACTGGCGATGTTAGGACTTGTACCTTCACTTATCCTTTCAACTGTGACCCAAAGCATTTTTTTAGACCTGCAGTCAATTTTTCCTAGTGTAGACACTAACATGGGACTGGAGGTGCTGCTTACATTGTTCCTTTGCTACGTAACTGTTGTAGACAACATGTAACAACGCAGGTAAAAGTGAGACAATGAAATGTGATCAAGCAAGGCTGGTTTGAGCAATAGATCCATGAGTTTGAAGGCTTTTCTGGTGCCAAAACACTGCACACTTGTTCAAGCATTTTATAGCTCCACCAGGTAAACAGTGTTCATGTTACAGTATGTAACCTGCCAGGAATGTGTGCTTGCATGCATTGAGTTGTGCCAGGTTCAATTTCTTTTGCAGATGATTCTGCACTTGTTTGTTGGAACCTTGAGCGATGGGAGCATGGCTAAGCCAACACAGCTGCCCCATTCAAAGGTTTCCTCATGTAATATTGTTGTCTGTGTGAACATGGCCTAAGGCAAAATCCAGGGATGAGTCCACTCTTGCAGTGGGCTTGTGCTAACAAAACGATTCCACACCTGACATGGTCAAGCTTATTGACCATGATATTGCTTTCCATATTATAAAAAGCCTTGCAAAACAGTCAGTTTGCTAAAAGATTTTACTCTGGATGACATCAATTTGGGAACTGATTGAGCCCTGCATCTGAAAGATGAACCAGCCTGCAAGCTATGGTGGTTTATAGCATGAACTTCTGGGTTTGTTTTTTGGTTTGTTTCTCATCTCAAAGTATTTCAAAAAGTTATTTTTGTAGTTTTGAAGAAATTTGGAGAAACTTCTCTTAAATAGAATAGATCTAGATGGCACTCAGCTGATGATGCTCAAAGTACCAAAAAATTCCTACTCAAGATAATCCTCAGACATTGGTGTGCACAGTTTCAAGTTCCTATGAAACTGCTTACAACAGGATTTTTGATTTTGGGGTGAACTGTCCATTTCTGGATGGCTGTTTTGAAATGTGAGGTATTCTGAGAGTTTGTCATAGACAGAGTGAATGGTTGTGCTTTGAGTATACGCATTTCAACAAAAAACATATTCACTGCACTGGACTTTTTGTCAACCAAAGGATTCAGCCACTGATTCCTCCAACAAGCTGCCTCTGCACCTGTTCTCAGGGCTGTTTGATTGGTCCAATCACTGATCCCGGTGTAATCCCACCTGTTCTCTGGGATGTTATCCCTCTGACAAGCCCAGCCCACAATCCACCCACCCACCCACCCAGACCTCTCCAACACTCCCTACCCTCTCCCAACCACTCACTCCAGAGGTGAAAGGAGTCTTTTGTGTGCCGGCTGCCACTTTTTCCCCTCTACGAATGCTCAAAGAGCGAATGACAGATAATCCCGCTAGTGTGGTCAGTTCAGCAAGTCGAGGATGAAGAGTAGAAGAGGAGGAGGATAAGGGAGAAAGCAGGGGAGGTCTTCAGCTTTTTTAGCCCCCCTGAAGAGCTACAGGTGTTGCTGGGAAATTAGACTGCAACAGCTGTGTGTTTATGTGTGTAGGCTTGATGATATACGATCACACATGCACACACAATTTGCTCTGACACTACAGTTAATCAGTGAAATACACACACACTGCATTATCTTATTTCTATCATTCGTGAGTGCTTTATTCACGTTTTCATCTCCTTATCTTCCTTATACTGCATATTAAATAACAAACAGTAAGTCTTTCCCATCCTCCCTTCCTCTCACTGTCTCTGTCTATATTTTCCTCCCTTTTCAAAGATTTCACCCCTGACTGACTGCCCAGAAGACTACATGTCCGTCAAGTTTATATCCGAGCATATGTGGCCCCCCTCAACACTTTCATCCGACAGACGCACAAGCATACCTGAGAAAAAAAATGGAAGGAGATGAGAGGGCCTTTCACTGAGTGCTTCCAGATATGAGCGCGTGTACTCACACACTAACACACACATCAGCAGATGAGTGTCAGCAGATAGTGTTGAGTGTAAGCTGACAGAAGTTGTACAGTAGAATCGTGGCTCCGTCAGTCCTTGTGGCAAAGCTGCGATTAAGGTGTTCTTGGCTGTGATCGCACTTGTGCAACAACCTTAAGTTTTGGCTTCCTTCAGAAATCGTCTTATCAGATTACGAGGTTTGCACCCCTTTGATGTGAAAAAATGTTGTTTTAAGATGTCGTGAAATAAAATACAGCAGGAGTCTGCTCCTATAGATCTATTTCTGAGACCCATAAATCTCCCTCTTTCTCTAGTCTTTATCTGTTAACCTGCTGCCTCTGGCATTCCTGTGGTTAATCATCTATCCATGGTTAGCCTTTGTTTGCATTTTAAATCACCACTGTGTCATGACTAAACAAGCTTAACTATTAAATCACATACTTTATGATGGGTATATGTGAAACAGTGCTATACTGAATGCTATTATATCTACAAATATATGTTTCTTAGCTCCTCCTGGACAGTTTTCCTCTGGACTCATTGGAGGATGAGGTTGATTTCGGTGATGGATCCAACTTTTGCTCAGTAACTTATTCAGGCATACCTTTGACTTGGAACTACAATCGTTAAAAGATCCAGTGTGTAAGATCTATTGGCAGAATATGGTAGAAATGCAATATAATATTCATAAGTAGTTTTCCTAAACATTTGGAAGGGGAGGGTGCATACTGGTCCTTTTAAGAAAAACTTTGTCAGTTTGAGAAATACACTTACCAGCTTTCTTGCCAAGAGTTGGATGAGAGGAATGAGTCAACTCTCACATTTGTCCAGTGGATATGAGGCTATGGCCAGATAGCTTATCTTAGCATAAAGAGTGGAAGCAGGAGACAGTAAGCTTAGCTGTGACTAAAAGTTAACAAAACCAAGTGTAAAGTTGTTATTTTTACAGCTTTAGAAGTACTGGTAGGTGGATTGTGTTACATTTGAACACTCTTTATGCTAAGCAAAGTTAACCAGCTGCTATATTTAACACACAACCCTCAGAGTCTTCTCATCTAACTCTTAAAAAGGTGAATGGCTTTATTTCCCAAAATGTTGAAGTATTGCTTTAATAACATGGTAATGCTAGATTAACCTATAGAATTGTCTTGTCATGTTTTGACCATTTCTTATCCTGTTTTTACATGAAAGTTATATATGCATCTTCTTTAAATGTGGGTAAATTTAAAAAAAAATGCTGCTTGACACCTTTCCCACTACCAGTAGACAAGTTTTCTCTTCTGATTTCTTTCCAATGTGTCATGTTCAGTAACACAAAAGCACAGAAAAATGTGGCAGTGATAATGTTACAGTGGTTACTTTTTTTGTCTTTTACTTAAGTCTGTCATTCAAGCTCAACTCCGACTAATTTGTAATGATGTTCAAGCAGCGCTTCAACAGAGACGGACAGAATCGATGGATGAGATGACAAAGAGTCGCTGAAGTTACTGACGGAGGCAACAAGTCTTCATCGTCTTTGCTAGCAAAGGGGCAAAATTAGAGTTTCCATCTGTGTGTGATGTTTCCATAACTGCCAATTTAAGTTAGAGTGATAAATACCCATGACTGCTGCATACTCATTTTTGACACAGATGTGAATGCCAAAAGGCAAAAGCCAGATGTTAGTGGCTTTTTTTTTGTCCGTTGTAAAAGGAGCTTTATTGGTGGTGTTATAGAGGCATTGCTACTGAAAAAATAACGCCACCTGTGCCATCACACATGAAGCAGAACAAAATTTTGATGACATTTCATAATCGCATTTGAACTGTAAGTCACATATGTCATCAGCGTGACATCATGTAAGTGGCTCTGACGGCAGCACCTGTCACAGCAGACAGCAGCCTGAGTGCCAATGTGGGCCTTTTATTTGCTATATTTCTTGATTTTTTTATAATATGGTTCAATTATACATTTTTTATTCTGTTTTATATAATTATATTTTATGGTGGTTCACATGCATAAAGCTGTAGTGTCTCCGGAGGGTAATTCTGAGAGTCACTATTGTAATTTGCTCTTCAGTCCTTGAGACATTTCTCCCTCATTTCCTGCTCTCACTAATCTCTCCTCTTCTGTCCGTCTTTTATTTCCACAGAGCGGGCTGTTCGTCTTGTGATTGATGGTGCTTTGATTGAGTTAACTTCAGTGTGATTTTTTTCAGGGTGATTTCCCTCTCTGCTCTGAACATACAGGATGTCTGTCAGTGTGTCTGCAGGCTGCTGATACGTGATCTGATGTTTGGCGCTGGTCGCCGTGAGAGAGAAAAAGAGAGAAAGGGAGATGAGACTTGACATCTTGTTGGACTCTGAACAGAACAGTTGGAATTACGATTGGGGGGCAACGCTTCCTTTGAGGGAAATTGAAATGTTTTAATGGAGCATGGGCACACAAAGAGAGATTAGAGAGATGAGAGGAACAAGCAAGAAAGATGAGAAAGAAAGATTCTTTTTATTGAAGTCAGCTCAGAGCAGCTGAAAGTTATTGTTTTGGGGAGCGCTGGGATGTTTTAATGGCCATTGGAAGCAGAGATGAAGGAAAAAATAGCAAGAGAAGGAGAAATGTTGCCAGATTGTGCTGCTCAAAGAGTGTGTGTGTGTTTGATCTTCTCTAAAGTCAAGCTCGGTGTTTGTTTGCCCTTCCTGATAGGCTGCGGGTGTTCAGGTGCGTCCAATGAGGTGGAGGTGACAGCTGACTCTGTGCCCAGAGATTGGCTGCAAGCCACTCAGGTTGCAGGCTTTGTATTGATTCAAATATTTGAAACCGTTTTCTTCAACAGAGGCGGTGAAAGCCAGGGAGAGAAGCGGAGAAAGTTATCTGCTGCTCTCCTGACAGCAGCTTTCATTGGCCGCTCTGCTGTAAAACTTTAACTGTGCAGTAAAAAGTGTCGCAGGGTGAAAAGATGGTGCAGAATTTTTTTTTACAATGCCTTGTCGTATAGGCTTCCTGCCTTAATAATGGCCGACCTCCCTCGAGGTCGTAACATTTTAAGCTCTCAATTACCGTTCTCTTTAGTCACGATAAATGTCAGCAGGATGGAAATAAGTTCTTCAGCTCAGTAAGGACAACTGAGGGAAGGAATCAGAGCTGCATTACAGGAATTTTCTAACTTGCAGATCATATCCTAACCGTCTGGTAATCATGGTAGGGTTAGAAACAGGAAAAAAAACATTACAGATGAGATAAGATAGGAAATTATTACACATTTTTGTTAGACAAGCATCCCAACATCCCAAAACTGTTAAGCTGTCTCAACTTTCACTTTCACACCTGTGTTCGCAGCAAACTTACTACACTAACGGTGGTGTTAGTTAACAGTAGCTATGTATTGTTCACAAACAGCAGCTAATTGTAGTGTTAGATAGCTTGTTTAATGTGTATGGCTGCTCTTTTATATATGTTTTTTTTTTTTACACAATGGACTGTGGATGCGTTGGAGATTGTGTGTTATTGCCTTTTCTTTTATCTCCCAAGTTAGCGCTGTTGTAAATCTCCACAGATATTAACAACAACTTTAACAAATCTGTCTTTAAGTTTAGTCCTAGTTGTTGTTTTTGCTCCTTTTTTTTTTGTATATTTCAGTGTGTGTTTCATTATATTTCAGTGATTTAAAAAAATGGTTACAAAGTTGTTTAGCTCAGCAAGATAAGTAGTGTTTTTTGCTAGGTAACAAAAAGTTGATAAATTAAGTTGGATTGAGTATTTAGGATTTTCTAACCTGAGATAAGATATGATTCCTTAAGTTTAGTAAGGAATTGTTTCTGTAAAATCTTCCCATCTTAAGTTAGGATTTAAGATAGAAAGTTTCTTTAATAAGTAATAAGAACAGGTATTTTCTGTCAATCCCTTTTAGATACAAGAAAAAAAAAAGAAATAAATGAAAGTCCAGGATGTTTTAGTATAACATAAAGATGAATGAAATGAAAGGAGTGGCCTGTTACTAGTGGAGATCTTTCACTGGAGTTTAGGAGGACAGGAACTGTGTGTGACAGGAGTGAAGTGTGTCTCTCTGGTGGGCCTGTCACCTCTGTGAAACCTGTCACAGCTACAAATGTCCTGTTTGTTTTCTGTTGTTTTACTGACCGTCCCTCTCGCTAACTGACTAAACACTGTTGTTGACGTTACACAGTGTGTGTGTGTGTGTGTTGGGGGGGGTCGCCACCAGAGTTGTCTCTGTATCACATGTCTGCAAACCAGAACAAATACAGTTTAAACAGAAATGTCCAGTCTCAAATATAAATTGTGACCATTGTATTTTAGAGATAAGTGGATGATTGTATGTTGATTAGGGCCTCAGGCATGTGGCATGTTTGTAGTGTCTTTTTTTGAAGGAAATCTCAAGAAATTTACTTTGAAAACAAGCTGACTTTTGAAGGATCTAAAAAAAATCATTAAAGTAAAAGAATCTTAACTTTAAAGTGCAATAATGACCAAATGTCATGGACTCTAGTGCACATGGATGCATTTGCTGTGAATACATATGTGCGACATGGGAACCTGTGTGTGTGGTTGTCACTCGCAGTGACAGCTGGACAGAATGTGTGTTAGGTTGATTACGATGACCACAAACCGCAGACGCAGACCTCTGTGTGTGTGTCTGTGTGTCTGTGTGTTGGTGTGTATGTGACAGTATGTGGTCAGGGGCGCACACTGACAGTTGATAGAAGAGTTTACTAGCTTTTTTTTTTTTGTGTGTGTGTGTGTGTGTTTGTGTGTGTGTACTCATTTGTCCTCATGCACAAACACAAGTGTGTCATTGGAGCAGCTTGCTTCACAGCTCATTAACAGCTCTTATTACCTCTGCACAGGGGTGAAATGGGCCGTTGCCCAGGGCGGCATCGTGGGTGGGGCGGCATCACGCCCATCTGACATTGGCAATTTTTATTTATTTTTATTTTTTATTTTTTTTACATCATGCCAGCGCATTTTGGGATTGCATGGGCACCAATTGGTTTTCTATTGCCCATAGACAATTGCCACAGGGGGTGTTCGCCCAGGGCACCAAATAGGCTAGGACCACCCCTGCCTCTGCAACCACCTACAATGCAGCACACATCTAAATGTGTGGCCTGTTTATATCACTTGGTTTGTTTTTGTCAATAATTAAACCTTGTCCAACTCCCTAAATACAACCAGCTAAATAAATGAACTGATTCAAATTTTGGCACATCTTCATCATTAGATGCATATTTATCTGTGCAGTGAAGCTGTAAAAGTGCAATAATCAAATCATAATGCGCCGTAAAACACTGCTAATCTTTATAAGGGCTATTTAGTAAGTTTGTGTGTTCTTGTAAATGTGTTAAATCAACAGTAGAGCAAATAGAGATAAGGCATGTGTATAGTTAATACGATTTACATGTGATACTTCAATAGTACCTTTGATGCTCCCTCCTTTTGTTTTTACTTGCAGGGTCATCTATTACAGCCCACTCAGTAGTAATAAGTCCTGTTAAACTAGTGTCTGTGCATGTCTGCTGGTGGTGTGTGTGTGTGTGTGTGTATGATGGCATACCTAAACACATAGAATGTGTTTTTCCGTGGCGTCTGCCCGTGACACACCCTTTCCATGGTTCAGCCCATCCTCTACATGTGTGTGATCCCATGCTAGCAGCTGGTGGGCTCTATAAATAGTGAGGGTCTGGATGCCCCTAGAAAGAGAAAAGAAACAAACAGCTGTCCTGTGAAAGTGTCCTAAACTAAAATATATGTGTTTTTTTAATTAATTATTGTTGTTTGTCAGAAAGTAATGTTTCAGTAAGAGAGATAAGAGATATTGCCTTCAAAACAAAATCTACAATAGCCTTCCAACTATGTAATTTAGGATCTCGTGCACATAATGGTGAGCATTTAAAAAGTATTAGAAATTTAGTTTAATCCGAATTTGAAATTTTTTGTACACTTTGCTGATATTGGGTTTCAGTTGGGTGTATGAACAGACATGTACTTTGAAAGTCTTGCACTTAATTCTGTGCATAAATCATAAAACAATCCATGTGAGTTGTCCCACCAAATGTGTACAAAAATAAACACAAAAAAATCTGCCTCTTTGAGTCTGAACCAGCTCAACAGCAGGGACTCCTTTGACAAAAACAGTAATTTTTTTGTTGTTTTACATTTACATGTATGTTATGTTTAGAATATTTTCACCCCTTTACTTAGCCGTCAGACAGCCCTTTCCAGAGGGTAACCAGCCACTGTCTATACTCTATTCAAAGCCAAAAAGGACTCCTTTGACAAAAACAGTCATTTTACCTCACAGAATACGAGAGTTGCTGGACAAACCCTGCCTCAGGTCGATGGCGGCTTTAGTTCCCCATCGGAAAAGGCTGTCTGACAGCAAAGTTAAGCGATGAAAATATTCTAAATATAGCATGCACTTAAACCGATATTTATTTATTTATTTATTTAGGTGTGCCTTTTTTAGGTGGCTAAAATACATTTTGCTGCAGATCCTGTCCACAGCAGTACATTGCTTCACTTTGCAGAATTTCCACAGGCTTTAAAAATATGACATGTCACGCTACTTCATAGTGTCATATTCTGCGCCACATGATTGCATATCCAATCCAATCTCGATCAGATTTTCTCAGCACCACCCTCGTCTTTTTCTGCCTCATAAATTCTGCCTCACATCTTTCCGTGACCCTGTGATCTTTTCCGTCACGGCCCGCCATTTTTGGATCCAGCACCAGTTGGGCTCCTGCTGCGCTCTGTGGTATTATTGCTCTCCCCGATTTTTCACACCAGCGTTTCCCTCCAGCATCCTATCCTCTGCCAGTCAGACCGTCCCGACAGTGCAAGTCCTTCCCACTGACTGTACTGGAGTGCTAATATGCTGTAGTTTATTTAGTCAGAAAAGGTGAAGTCCCGTGTCAGTCATCATGTGAAAGCCAGACACTGAGAACTGCTTTCAGTATGTAGTTTGTGTGTGGGTGTGAAATGAGATTGAATAAATGTGAATGAAAGGGCCATACTGTTGTGTTTAGTTAGGCCCTCTGGTAACAGATTGTGTCAGGACCTACTTTGTTACGGACTCACTTGATGTGACTTTGGACAACTTGATGTACAGGATGTGTGTATTAGAGTGTGTGTAAACTATCAGCTGATGGATCTCATGCAACAAGTGGGACAACAGTGTTTTCCTCGACCTACAGGGAGAGACAGGTGCGGCGCGCTGCAGAGAAATAAACACACAGTAGCCAACAGATACGTCTGTTAGCACTGTGTTGAATGAGCACCTCCATTCCAGCACATTACAGCAGCCCGACGCAGCACAGCTGCTGCTTAATGTCACCGTCCTGCAGAGTGACTCTCTAATGTGTGTCTGCATTTGTATGTGTGCTTTTTGTCACTCCGTTACCACCCATGCACACTGATTGACATCCCACAGCCACAACAGTGCACTCTTAGAAATAAGGGTTCTCCCTGAAGGGCTGAGGTTCTGCCCAGAACCTTTGTTTCTGAAGAACCTTTTTTTGGAGAAACTGTTCATCAATGCATCTTTGAAAGACTAAAGGTTCCATTAAGAACGCTTTTTGTCCCAAAAAAGAAAAAGAGTTCTTCAGTGATAGTTAACAATATTTAAAGAGCTTTGGGTGAGGTTCAGATAAAACCCTTGGAATATAAAAAGGTTCTCAGTAGAACCCATCGGGTGGGGTCTTGATAAAACCTTTGGAATATAAAAGGGTTTTCAGGAGAGTATTTGTGGAAAGAGTTCTTGGTGGAGGTCCCTGGGTGCATTCTAGATTAAATCTTTGGAATAGAAAAAGGTTCTCAATAGAACCCCCCAGGTTGATAGTAGATAAAAACACTCAGAATATAAAAGGGTTCTTGGTAGAACCTCCTGAAATGGTTCTTAATGGAAGCCCCTGGGTGGGCTCTAGATGAAACCCTTGAAATATAAAAAGGTTCTCGATGGAGCCCCCACATTGGTTCTAGATAAAACCTTCACAGTAGGAAAGGGTTCTTGGTAGAACACCCTAGGTGGGTTCCAGTTAGCACCTTTAGAAGGTGAGAAGATTCTAGAACTCCCAGAGAGGGTGGAACCACACTATAGAAGGGTTCTCTGGAGAACCTCTCATAGGGGGTTGTGGATGAAACTTTTCACACATTGTTCTAGGTCAAAACCTTTATGTAGGGGTCTAGGGCGAACCCTTCGAAAGGGTTCAAAGTGGAACCTTTATGAAAGGTTCTACCAGGAACCAAGAAGGGTTCTCCTATAGGAACAAGCTGAAGAACCCATAATGGTTCTAGCTAGCCCCTTCATTTCTCAGAGTGTAGTTTGACTGACCCTCATGTTGCGTCCCATTGTGAGTTATTGGTCCCGGTGCAGTCGGAGTTGACCTCCAGTCTGGTTAGCGGTTAGCTTGATGCTAGCCCGGCGAGCCGGCCTGTCCACACCCCGCTCTGATCGACTGGGCGTCTGTGTTTGTGTGCGTGAGGAGACTTTAGGGTCCTGAGAAATGACCTCATCTGCGTCTGAGAGTGACAGGGCACCTGTGGCTGAACCTCACCATGACTCTTTCACCCCTAAACCCACACACAGACACACATATGACACACTCATGTGCTCAGTGTGGTGCAGCAAAGCAATCTGACCCATCTCCCTGCCCTGCTTCAACAGTATTATCCCCCCTGCGAATTTCATCTGGCCTCACCACCTGTTGTCAGCTGTATTTCAGCCAGCCCGTGCCCTCTGCAGCCTATAGCCTTCTGTTTCCCTCCATAGGCACCAGAGCTTACAGTTGTGCCAGAAGTAGGCATGAGACCAGACCCAGCCCTCCCCGGGGGCAGAAATCCTAGACTGATCCAATTACTCCCAGCCGGGGCTTGAATCACACCGAATCTACCCCGACTGGCAACCACTTAATTCAATCTAGCGGCAAAAGTGTTACAAAGTAAACAAGTCAAGCTGTTAAGCTTCAGTGTAGAGAGGGCAGAGAGGGTAGAAGAGATAAGACTGAGTCCAACACATACATGTACAACCAGCACTGTGGCCCCACATGATACAAACCACTATATTACAGTTTAGGGTGAGGTTAGTGTCCTCTCTCCTCTCTACTTTCTTTACATTCCTTCGATAGAGAGAGAGAATGGCAGAGAAGACAGACAACATGAGTGGAGGAGACAGAGGCAGTTGTCCAGAGACATAAAGACCGAGCAGTTTGGTTGTAAATCAACAGACTGCCATTTGATTTGACGTCTCCCAAGTGTCACTGTAACATGATATTAGTCAGAAAATAGGTGGGAGAAACATACACACTATTACAGAGCAGTGTAGCTCTACAACTGCTGTACTTTTTTTTGTTTTTTTACAGGAGGAGGTGTATCTTATTTTGAAATGGCACCAGATTTTGAAACACATTTCTTAACTGTTTGACACTTCTGTGTTCTGATTTGACCTTCCTCTGCTTTGTTGATATTTGCTGCGTCACAGAAAGCACTCACCTTGCTGAAACTTGGCCTCGTGTCTAAGAACACACAGCTTGGTTTGGGTCTTTTGATCTTTGTTGGCAGTTTTTCCCATCTTTGCACTTTTGTATTTATCAGACTGGTTATCTAAACCTGAGTGCACTGAGTGCAGTTTACTGTTGTGAAGTTAGATAATTAATAACCTTCTAATCTTTTCTTTCAACCTGTTTTTTTTTTACCTTTACTGCAATTTCCAGTAAGTAAAAGTAAATAATTAACTATCTGCTCTCTTTCTTCCAGATGGCATCCATCAAGTTGTGGCCTTGTGCACACTGCATGTCACCATCATCACTGACGACATGTTGACCAACAGCATCACGGTGCGTCTGGAGAACATGTCCCAGGAGCGCTTCCTCTCGCCCTTGCTCGGCCTCTTCCTTGAGGGCGTGGCGGCGGTGCTCTCCACCAAACGGGAAGAAGTATTTGTGTTCAACATCCAGAACGACACTGATGTGCAGGGCTCCATCCTCAACGTAACCTTTTCGGCGCTGCAGCCTGGAGGCGCCCCGGGTAAAGGGACGTTTTTCCCTTCTGAGGAGCTGCAGGAGCAGATCTACCTCAACAGGACTCTGCTCAGGCTGATATCCTCTCAGGAGGTAACATACATAAAAGAACAAATTTACATAGACATTATCCAAAAACTTAACTAGTATTTTAAAGGGATAGTTTGAATTATTTGATGTTGGGTAGTATGAGGTACATATCGATAATCAGTGTATTACAGCAGATGCTGGTCGGCACAACCCCAGTTAGGAGAAGCAGAGATGAGCAGCAACAAAAGGTATTTTACTTACACTTAAAAGGGTCTACCTTAAAAAATAAAAATCTGTTTAAAAGTATGCTATATTTAGAATATTTTCACCACTTTATTTTGCCATTTGACAGACTTTTCTGATGGGAGACTGCTGTTATACAAGCCAAATATTGTTCTGTCCAAATCAACCAAACTTCATGGACAAAATCAGTAAATTTGCCTTGCAGAGCACGAGCGTCGCTGTTCTACTGCTGCTTCAAGCTGTTAGATTGTGTTATTGAGTGACTTTGGTGAATCTAAACTAACTTTTTAAAACACCAAAGTCACACAGCAACACAAACAAACAAACAAGTCGAGACAGTGGTTGACCAGCAACTCTTGTATTGTGCAAAGTAAACTTAGTAATTTTTCCTATGGAGTTTGGTTGGGTCAGAGGGCGCAGTAATTGGCTGGTATAATGGCAGTCTCCTGTCAGAAAAAGCTCATTCACGTCAAAGTAAAGCCATGAAAATATCCTAAAAATAGCATACACTTCTTAGTTGGACCTTTTTTGAGTGGCTCAAGTACCTTTTGTTGCTAACTCCTCCACAGCAGTTCATTACTTAGCTTCCATGCTGGTACTCCTCTCTGCGTCTCCTAACTGGGAACGTGCTGCCCAGCATCCTCTGTTGGTAATATTTGGACTGTTTGTTTCTTCTTCTCTCCAGGTGTTGCCGTTTGATGACAACATCTGCCTGCGGGAGCCCTGTGAGAACTACATGAAGTGTGTTTCGGTGCTGAAGTTCGATAGCTCCCCTCCCTTCATCGCCTCCGACACGGTTCTGTTTCGGCCCATCCACCCCATCAACGGGCTGCGCTGCCGTTGTCCGCTCGGTTTCACCGGGGACTACTGCGAGACCGAGATCGACCTCTGCTACTCAGGACCCTGCAAGAACAATGGGAGATGCCGCAGCCGAGAAGGAGGGTACACCTGCGAGTGCCTGGAAGACTTCACAGGTGAGTTGTCTACAAGAAAACATTTTTAAATTCCATAAATCATCGCATTTCAACTTTCTGAACAAATTTTAAGGCTTATATTTCTTTAATAAGTAAAATAAATGAACTTAGTATTCAATGTTTTTTTAACCTAAACTATATACAAATTATATGTGGTAATAGTCTGTGTTAAAAGCAGACAAAGTTTATTGTAAATAAGTGCAAGGCCTCTTATTCTGTCTGACAAAGGCTTTAATGACTTGTACAAAACTGCCAAACCGCACTGACAGGTTGTAAAAGCTCTCACCACCTATTGTTGTAGCTTGAGGTCGACCCCAGGTTAGGTAGGGAATACTTGCTTTGTAATACAGTACTGTAGGTATAGCCACTTGCACACACACACACACACACACGTACACACATACAGTAGATTTATTGCTGTATAGAGATGTATGGAATGCTGCCGACACTGGTTAAGCCAGATCCGTCTCAGATATCACTTAACCTGATCCCCAAAACTACATGGGCTTTACTTACATTTTTGCTGTAAAACGTGATATTCATATTGTGGAATGAGTGTTTACCATTCACTGTTTTGGTTCACTCTCACTGCTATAACAAGAATTGTTTCCAGATGCTGTTTTGGGTGACACAGCTGTGAAACGGACTGCATGCTAGCTGCTCAGCACCAAACCACAGACAAAGTTAGCGATTAGCTTGTGAACCCATAATGCAGAATTTAGAGCCACATATTTCCATGAAGAGTTGGTGCAGACCAAAACCGAAGTAAAGGGAGAGGCAGAACTGCTTCTCCACATGTTTTGATGTATTTGATAAGTTTGTTTCTGTTTTGTTTGTATCTCATGGTCTTCTGATATATACACAAGGACGCATATATAAGCCTGATTCCAAACAAAACAGAATGTGACCACTTTCTAATCCTTTTTGAAATACAGAATAGGGTACAAGGCAAATATTTTATATTTTACCACATCAACTTAATTGATTTTTGCAGTCATGCTTATGTTATAAACCATTGTTGGTAAACACAGTTTGTTCTTTTTCTTTCTTCTGTGATCTTGCCTGAACCCAAGTGTTCACGATGTCTTAATCATAATTCTAATTAGCAGCCTCACAGTCAAGCTAACGATAGCGCTTCATCAGCGGTAACAATCTGAGGAATAACTGGAGGCTTTCTCACTGTTCTCCTTTTGGCATCCTTTCTGTCCAGGAAAGATGAGGAACCAGAGGTCGGAATGGATTTGTATCTTACAACCTGCTAAGCAGCAGCTTTTCTGCATTTTCCTATCTCTACCGTCATATGAAACTATGACTTTGCCCTGATGAGGGGGCGTGGCCTTGCCGACTCAGGCTGGATGATGTATTGCTGCTCTCACACATTGCAGATGTTTTATAAGGAATGAAATACACTCACGGCCTCGAGGATGCACGCAACGTGTTTTGGCAAAAAACTCTGAATGTAAACATAATTGTATTTGTTTACATAAAAATTCTGCAGGGTACCTTTAACCTCAAACCTGGCTTTTCCACTGATGTAGAGAAAACGACAAAGAATCCAAAACTCTGGCTGGAAGCTGGCAGCTACAGTCCCTCTGCAGAGCACTCACAGGGTAGATGAGCTATGGGAAGTCTCGGAAGCTTTCATCATTCCCATTGAAATCACTTTCCGAAATATTTCCCAGTGTCAGTGATCTTCCTCCCATACTTCCCCCTCGTACATCTGATACCTGACTGACTGTCTCTCCCTAATAGAGCCTAGTGGGCCTCTGACAGCCATCATCCCTCCTCTGCCTCCGTCACTCCACCTCTCCTCCCCTTCTCTTCCTCTATCTTATCTGATGTAATTACCTGATTATACCTGCCTTTGTCACTCACCGGCCCTGTCTCGCCTTCTTCTCTTGCTCTCCTTGTCCATCTTCTCCACTCACCCATCATATTTCCCTTACCTACATCTCTGTGTCCCCCCTTTGAAGGTCACAGTTCAACTCAAGATAGTCAGGGCCCATCAGGGGCCATTACGGGGCTGATGACAAGGGGCCCGCTCTGTCCTCCTTGGGTTTCCTACATTACAGGGAAACAGATCCTTATAATTCGCCCTCGGAAAAAGGGATTATGCTGAGGAGAGAAGGGCCATTAGCTGGTTCCAGGCGGTGGTGTTGGGGGTCTGTATGTGTCCTGGGTGGACAGATCTTGTCTGGGCAGCAAGTCGACACACAACACCGCATGGGACACAGACGCAGCTATTGCAAATAATATTACAGTCAGAACGGGGTCTGCTGGTGTATTAGTGGAGGAATTTACATGAGCCGAGCCAGGAAACTCAGCCCAACTCGCTGATTTTGGACAAAGCTGGAGACACATGGTCATTTAGGAGGAATTTCCTGTGGCGAGACCCACCGCAGCAAGAAATTGAACGAGATAATATAATATAAGAGATTAGATATCAGCACGCAGCCTTCAAGTTATGCAGCTGGCACACAAGAGCTCGCAGAGACGATCTAGAATCTCCCTTTTAGCCTGGTTAATTTGGTTTGACCAACCCCCAAAAAGAAGCCAGGCAAGAACATCCAGGCTGATTAACAGCCACGACGGTGGGTCCAGGTGCCATGCGCAGATGACACAACGTTCCCTTCCAACTTCTGCACATCTCCATTCCAATATCAGTTCAAATACATTCGATCTGCCTAACGTTTGTGCAGAAGAACCTCTAGAAAGAACAGTTCTCTTCCTACAATTTGTTCATGGACTTGGTACTACCTGTACTCACTTGATGTGTCATATACCCATGACAAAAACCACTACAAGTTTATCACCAAAGAAATGGAGTGTATTACTCAAGAGAACTCATGCATGAATAGAAGAAGACTAGATTTTAATTGAGCCTCCACAGTAAGCCAAGATAATCATGCAGAATATTTCTTTAAAATAGCAATGCCTTCTCCCATCATGAGGACAACGTGATCAATCTGGTCAGACCAAGACAGTAAATTGTCTAATATACCAGCAAGTATCTTTTAGTGATCTGTTCAACCAGTATTCAGTCTTCAGCTGAGAGCAGTAGCGTTAGCCAGAACATTCCTACTGCCAAATTACATCACTTCTGTTACCAACCAAAACAGATTGTGTGTATCCTTGAGGACACTCATAAAACACTTGGAAAGCTGATATTTTAAATTGTGCATTGTTTACATCCATGTTTTCTTGCTAGAATGTTTTTTTTCAGTTTTGTATCCTGTCACACATGCATGATGCAAAATGCAAAAAAAAAAACCCATAGGGTACATTTAAAGTCAAATATTGTTATTGATCCCTTAGATAAAAGGGATTATTTCTAACCAAAGTAAATTTGTACCATCTGTCAACAAG
This sequence comes from Lutjanus erythropterus, assembly GCF_056507025.1. Taxonomy (NCBI): domain Eukaryota; kingdom Metazoa; phylum Chordata; class Actinopteri; order Lutjaniformes; family Lutjanidae; genus Lutjanus; species Lutjanus erythropterus. The sequence goes on from NC_139338.1 coordinate 10,963,992, forward strand.
ATTAAGCGGTTGAGGGAAAGCAGGTACGCAAAAGGCAATTCAAACATGGATTTCAAAATAATTGTAGGAATGTAGTGTGTCCATTTAAGGGTGAATGCTTTCTGTAACTTCATAAAACTCAAGTTAAAGTGACACTAAGAAGGATTTATCCGGTCATATTATCTCTTCTTTATATGGTTTAAAAGTATCAGCCTGAGTTCAACCATGGATTTAACTGAATGGAGGAATGTCTCATCCCTGTCTTCAGTTTCTCCACTCCACTCTCTTTCGTTCTTTCTTTCTGTCTTTCTTTCTTTCCACCAACTCTCCATTAAGTTTGTCCCATGTCACTCCTTTTTTAATGCTCTTTACTTCTTTTCTTCTCTTTTCCTCTCTCCTCTCACCAAATATGGACGAATTGTTGGCTAAGACTCGTGGCTAAGACCTGCTTTTTCCAGGAAAGGCCTAGAAACAGGGCTTTGTCGATATTGCTGTTGTTTAGATGGAGATGTGTTTTCTTAAACTGGTGTTTTTATAAGGGGCTTTAACAACACATTGTTAACACTGGTAGATGTGCTTGACTTATGATCAAAGGTATCTTGTTAAAACAACTGGATTCCAAGCAGATGATACATCCAAGAAGGCTGTATTTCAGTCAACTGTGGACAACATGCTTCACAGAAAAGATAAAATGCTGATAAATTAATAAGCTGATGTGATGACAGGTCATTTATCATTCACATTGCATTGCAACTGCAATACACATCACATATCTACAGAAAACACGTTGACTTATATTATGCAGTACAGACAGATAAAAACGTTCAAACCATAAAAAGGTGTCAACCCCAAAGAAAAATGAAAATAAAGAATGAACTAAAGAAACAGAAGTTGTGTTAAATTCTTGTCTTTTTTCCCATAGGCGAACACTGTGAGCTGAATGCATCATCAGGCCGGTGTATACCCGGTGTGTGTAAGAACGGCGGCAAGTGCGTGAACCGGCTTGCGGGTGGTTTCATGTGCCAGTGTCCACCAGGGGAGTATGAGAAGCCCTACTGTGAGATGACCACCCGCAGCTTCCCCGGACAGTCCTTCATCACCTTCAGAGGACTGAGGCAAAGGTTCCACTTCACCGTCTCCTTCACGTGAGTACTGTCCTGCCTTCCTGCTATGCTTTTTCCTTCTTTCCCTGTTTTTTCTTCACAAATTAACACAAAGTGCCATCAATGCTTAATAAACATGAGTGGATGAAATTAAGTTCCAGATAAATGACCAGGAGTCTTATGTCGCTAATGTTAGCAAAAACTAGGTCGCTACTGATTGATGTATATTAGCAATCTAGGTAGCCAGCATTTTTCTGACATTAACTAATTTTAAGAGGTAAATATTAGATTTATATTTTAATCATAATCTTTTCAACATAGATGAGCCTAGCGTTTAGCATATTGAAGGACAACAAACAGAGGCAGAGGGGCGGGACTTAGGAAGGGTTGATTCCAGTCAGAAAAAGACAAAAGCCTCTCATTTTTTATAGTTAATTCCACCTGGGATTGCTGCACCACCTTTTCACTGCACAGCAACAACCATACATGTCTGTGATATTTGTAGCGGTGTGCGCTGTAAACGGTAATTTTTGGGAGTGCGAGGACCTGCACAAATAAACACAGTGGAGTTCAGTGAACTAAAGTGTGTCAACTGGGGCGTGCCGAGACTTGTTCACACTTTTCCATTGTGTCTCCGTTCCCTCCTTCCAATACACATGCACACACACATATAGAAGTAAAGAAAAGACATACACAGTCCACCTGAATGTGCAACTTTATGAGGTGTGCTTGTGAATCAAGATGGAAGAAAAACAGGCCCAGTTCAGCAGGTTTGCAGCACACAGTATATATTATGTAGACAAAAACTTTTAGTGCACGTTTCGTTATCAGTGATAGGTGAGATGAGTTTGATACTGTGAGTTGGTAGACATCATGACGGTGAGAAAGGTTCGCAGAGCGGTGAAAACAGGAAAGGCTGTGTGATGAGTTTCCCTTATCAGTGTTTGGCTACAGCCATCCCGACTTCCTGCCCCGCTGGCCTCACTGGCATCTGCCGGCTGACTCCTCTGCCCTCACCTTACACTCCTAACACACACACACACATACAAACAGCCACACATGTGAACTTTTAGGGCACGTTCTCGAGCAGGTACTGGCTCATTTACAGAGTCTTTCTCCTCTCACACGTGGATACACGCTCATACATCATCTGAGGCAGGGGCTTCCTCTCCGCGGCCCACCGGCTTTACACATCCTGCCTTTCCTTTCCAAGTGACTTTTCCTCAAGAGCCTCCTCGGTTCCTTTCATCATAAAGCTATCTGCGAGGCCTTCAACTATTCAGTCCAGGTCTGTTTGAGTTGGATAGGTGCTGAGAATGTGACAGGAAACATGAGCCTGAGCAGATAAAATCGTAATCCACTCAACCCATTCTGAGTGACAAATCTGAATATCATCATTTTATTATAAGTCTTACTTTGACATACAGAAACTGTAAAAAAAAAATCTATTTATAGTAGATTGAAAGAAAGATTGATCCTAATATAGTTTCTGAAAAACACAAGAAACTCAATCCTAATATTGCAGACAGTATTGCATTTTGAAGTATAAACATATACAAGACTTTTGGAAAGGAATAATCAACGTAATTTCCAGAGAAAAAAAGAAAGAAAGAAAAAAATCCCTCAAAAAGCCCAGAGATTTGTATTCTTGGTCTTATTCCAGAAGCATTTGCCCTGACAACTCATGAAGGCTGTCTACCCTTTGTCTAATAGTGAACCGTCTTATTGTTAGACGCTGGGAAAGTGTTTATTGTCCGTAAACCTTTGGATTAATTAGCTCTCCTCTTGCGTAAACTCTTGCAAAGCTTATGTACACAATGAAACAAAGAAGCTATATCTTTCATAAAGTATGGGATTCATTTGTTACATTTTTGGAAATAAGACCTGATAATCTAACTTCTTAAATTTGATAATTGCCGAATGAGATGGTACCCTTTTTTTCTTTGTTTGAAAATTCTCATTTATTTATGTTATTTTTTTTATTATTTTCAGTAGCTATGCAGGCATATATATATATTTTCAGACATATATATAAATTTATTTTCATTATTAATATTATAATTTTGAACTATCATTAACTATCATTACTCTTTGATTACTTGTATAGAACAGGTTCCAAAGGAGACCTAAACGTTGTAACAAACTCATCACTCACAGTGATGTAACATGTTTAAAAGTAATACAAAAAATATACTAAAAAAAGTCTCACTTTGTACTTTTGAACTGGATAAATGAATCTTTAATACAGCAAAAAGCAAAGCTATTTTGTTGCTACCACATACAGTATCTGTGTTTTGCATTGATTTCACTCCTGTTTGCTATACTGTCCTTTCATATATCAAAATCTGAAAGACGTCTTAATTTCCCATCTGTCTTTGCAGGTTTGCTACCAGAGAGAGAAACGCTCTTCTCCTCTACAACGGCAGATTCAATGAAAAACACGACTTCATCGCCGTGGAGATCATTGACGAGCAGATTCAGCTCACCTTCTCTGGAGGTTAGGCCCTCGCTATGTTAGTGTGTATGTGTGTGTGTGTGTGTGTGTGCCAGGGTTTGTGTGATTGTCGTTGATATCAGCTACATTATAACTAGATTACCACAGGTCTAAGTGCATTTTATCAACAGAGACTTTCACAAAGAGCCGGCTAAATAATTCTTATCAACACACACTTTCTTTTGACAAGGGTGTGTGTTTTTGTGTATGTGTGTGTTAACGCATGCGTGTATCCGAATGCAGAGTTTGAACATGTTCATTTGTGAGTGTGTGTGTGTGTGTGTGTGTGTGTGTGTGTGTGTGTGTGTGTGTTTCTGTGCATGTAGGTAAGAGAGATGGGTGTGTTTCACTGTTTTGAAAGCAGCTGCCAGACTGATTAATGATGGCACAGACACTTCACTGGCCAAAACACACACAAACACAGACACACACACACACATATGCATGCACACACAAACATACTAAATAACTTGATCACTCAAAACTTTACTTTTTTTTTTTACAAATAATACATGTTTTAAAGCATGCAGTAGCACCTAAATGTACTTTTACACACAGTAACTCATGCACATACATTTCATATATAATCAAACCTGCATACCCAGTCATTGTGAAAACTGGTAACTGCTGGATTGCAGATCAAACACATATTCTTTGGAGTGGTGGCTGTTATTTTCAGAGCCGCTCTACTTTCCCATGGTACCATACAGAGAGGAATCCAGTTCAATATGATTATGTTGGGTGAAGCCCGTTTGGGAGCCGGGCCAAGTCCTCGTGCCCCACTTCAAATCTTTAAATATGACTAAAGGTTGAAAGCATGACTCATCTAATTAAATATGACTCATGGGTAATGAGAAGGGTGGGAAAAACTCTTTGATTTGTTTGCAGTGTTTCTGTATTTATCTAATACGGTAAATACATGAACGAAGTAGGACATACAATCACTTCCTGATACATTCTTCACCTTCTTCGTTTCTCACATGCACAGCCAGAAAACTGACACATCACTTATTAACTCCCTCTCTCTCACACACTCACACAAAGACACACACACACACATTACTTGTCAGCATTGCTATATTGTTTACTGATTTCCAGAGCGGTGGATTCCTGCCCACGCTGCTCCTGCCCTTGACAAACAGAATAAACCCCCAGTAAATCTGCTGCCATTGTGCTCTACAATCTTCTCACTCAGAGCCATTGATACCACAGACTAATACTGGCTTTCCCAACACTTGATTTATGATCTGTGTGTGTGTGTGTGTGTGTGTGTGTGTGTGTGTGTGTGTGTGTGTGTGTGTGTGTGTGTGTGTGTGTGTGTCAAGTAAGGCCACAGAGTTTGCCTTTAATGCCAACTTATCTATAACCTGCGGAATATGTTGAGTGAAGTAGAAATTAAAGAGAGTCATTAAAGAGAGACTATTTAACTTTTAAAAGAAGATAAAACTTTTAAAGGAACTAAAAGATTCCTTAAGCCTTTTGTTTTGTGTTTTTCCAACGTGGTCTAAAGAACCACAAAGGTTAGGCAAGTTGGTCCACTGATGAAAAAGCAATGGCTGTTTCTACACTTTGTTTTCGGGAGCAACTACACAATGACATCACAAAATGATGAACAAGCATCATAATTGCGTGACAGATGCCAATTCCTGTTGGATGTCACCTGTCAATAAGATTGCTGAGATTTTTTAAAATGATTGCAGAAATAAAATGCTTCAAGTAATCAGCCAATCACAAATTTTCAGCATCCTCAAGGTTCCTGTGCTTTTGGAAAATACTATCACCTTAAGCAGGGACATTTTGGGGGATAAAACTTAAATAAATAAAAATAAAGATAAAGATAAAAACTCCCCAGAACTTGAATCAGACCGTGATCCCTGTGGTGGCAATCTAAAGGTTCCTAGTCCCTGGGGGAAGTTTCTGCAGCAGAAACGCAGCTTGTTCAGTGATGTTCTAGTTCAAGATAAAACAAAACATTTCTGTGAATGTCATTTTTTGAGCCAGGACAAAGGCCAAAATGAGGCCTGCCACATACGAGGTAAAGCTTGTTTTTAGCCTAGCAGTTGGTTAATGAATTAAATGCTGAAAAAGTTACATAATAATGTCACAATGTGAAACAGAAACTGTGCAGTAGACCTTAACATCATCTGTGCCTAACCTTTTAAATCACATTGTATTTACATTTGCTGTTTTCCTTTCTCTTTCCCTCATCTTTTCTCTCACCCCCATTCACCTTCAACAATTTCTTAATTTCTCATGCTATCTTTTTCCCCTTGTCCTCCACTCAATTCCTCTCTTCTACCATCCATTCTTCCTCTCTTCATTCCCATCCCTGTTCTTACTTACTTAATGTCCGACCTCCCACCCACCACTCTCTTCCTTTTTCATCCCTTCTTCCCTCATCTCTCAGGCGAGACAAAGACCACAGTGTCTCCCTACATCCCAGGCGGGGTCAGTGACGGCCAGTGGCACTCTGTCCAGCTCCATTACTACAACAAGGTAAGGAACTTAAGCACACAACCGACCGCTGTGCCTCCTTGTCCGGTAGATCTTTAAAATGTCCTTATCAGCTCTTGTAAACATGAGACACCGACCCTTCAGATTTGGCCTGACAGAGTTTGTAAAACAGACAAATCAAGTTGATTATTTCATTTTTGACATAAAGTGCACTGCTTATCAAGATCAGAAAGGGAGTTGATTCGTTCAGGAGTTGTATCACATAGATTTCTTTGAGACTACTGAGGCAGATGACCTTGACTGTTAGTTCAGGAGATTATCTTAACAGTGCGAGTTTGTTTAGTGACGTTAACTCTGCCTTTATCCTTTCACACTGAATTATGGTACAGCTTTCTTGCAGAAAGCATAGGGGCCCAGCTTCAGCTTCAAGGGTCAACAGGTCACCAACTATATTTTACCACTAAACACCTAATTAATCGTGGACTGTCTTTATATATAGTCTATGGATAATGATACAATGTCAATTCAATCTTCATCACTGACAAAAGGACCTCTTTTCTTGGCTTGTTTCACTCAGCCTCCACAGCCATTTATCAAAATGTTCCCACGATAGTCTTCTTGCTCAGTCCAGTCTCAGAAAAGAGACAGTGATTATTACACAGGCTAGCTCATGTATCCACTTCAGATGTAATATTATATTAGAAGGGCTTAAACTGCAGTCAGTTGTTGGTTTTCATTTACAACAAACTTCCAGAGCCTGCGGGCATTGTTCTTATAACATTGAACCAGACAGGAAACAAGATAACACGGGCCTTCTGAACACGTAGATCCCATAGTTTGTGTCTGGTTATTTACTGTATAATTCATCTGAACAATCACAGGTTTGGCAACAGCATGTGGGATTTTCCTTTAATGGTAACTTACAAATGAATCTTGTCAGTGGTCGACCACAATAGAAATGGCAATGCTATGTATGAAAACTGAGCGAGTTTGGCAGAATAGCAAGTACGGAAGTATGTGTCTTAGCTGGATAAAGATCAATTTCACCCATTTAAAGTTGAAGCAGTGGTTAATTTGCTATGTTACCTTACTGATGTCATCAATTCACCCTTTGTATGTCCCAGAAACTTTTTGCTCTGTGCTCCAATAACAGTTGATCATCTACAACCTCGGTCAGCTTCCCCCTTTCCTGTTTCCTGTTATGCTAAAGCTTGTCTGTGTTGAAAAGAAAACTGAATAGCTAGCTACAGCAACTGATGTAGCCAGTGTTTTGCTAACATTAGTTCTCAGATTTAACTAGCTAGCTAAAAATTGTTGTAGGTTAGCTAGCTAATTAGGAACCAATGGTATCAGTACGCTGACTTTTTTTCCCCAGGTTTTTGGAATCTTTCCTGCAGCACTCTATTGGAGCACACAGCAAAAATGGACAGACCCACCATATGCTAGCCTTAATTCATTTTCATAAAATTTCAAAGCTAACTGGTATGCATGTGCTTTGTTATATTCTGACAAAAGACACTGACTCCTCTTTTTATTCACTTTTTTGCCTCCCTCCTTCTCTTTCTCTTCCTTCATGTATCCAACACTGAGAGCTGTAGCATCACTCACTTGACCCATGACCTCCAGCATCGTATTTCAGTAACACTTGTGTTTTGCAGCTTGTTAAAGAGAGTAACATGCTTCTTGGCCTGGCGCTAGGCTACAATGCTCACCATCTCACATTTCACAGGTTGCTCGCCTCTTTCTTGTGTCTATCAGCTACAGTATAGAGCCCATAGCATTACTCGGTAGCCTTGACAGGGAAGTATTCATCAAAGGTGATGAATCAGGCTACCATAATGTACCTTGCTAGCTGCAGGCACACATCTCTATCTATTGTATGAGGTGTTTTTAGGCTGTATGTCTGCCTGTTCAACAGCACAGCCTTTATGATGCTAGAGACAATAGCTCAAACCTTGTAGTGCTTTGTTAACATTGCTGCAAGGCTTCTTACTACTACAGGTATTATTTGCAGAGTACCGTCTGCTGGCACTGAAGGCTTCTTTGTTTCTGTTTGTCTTTTGGGTTGTCAGGTGTTTGTAGCGTTGTCTCCATGGAAACAATAGTTTAATTTCCAGGTCCGAACAGATTTCCTGCTTTGTTCCTGTCCTGTGCAGCTTACTTTTCTTTTTTATTTAGCTTTACTGATCCTCAATGCTTCCTCTTTGCTACTTTGACATGTAGCGTCATGCTCACAAATATACATGTATTACACCGGTATTATGAGTGTTATTACCGTGTAAAGCAGGGGACATAGGCGTTCCACCAACGTCAATCTTAATGCAAAACACTGATTTGCAAAGCAGGTGACACATTCCATTGAATTAGCCCAAGGCCGCCTGTAGCGTTGACACAGGGTCAACTTTTCTTCATGTGTTGAATGATCAGAAGTCAGATTGACTGGTGGTAATTTAATCCCACATCAGTTGCTGGAGGGATTAGGGGAAATGTATATGGCAGAAAGTAGTAATGTTCTCACAATAGATTAGACGTGTTGACATGTGAATGTATGGACGTGAATGGAGGCACATGTCTGCCGTGCACGAAACAGCGCTCAGTTTTAGATTCCTGCACACACATTCATCTGTAGGTAGCATTGCTTACATAGCCGGAGAGACTAGAGAGAACATCAGAGGCCGATTCTTAAACTGTGATGCAATCCAGATTCATGTCATGCAAATGTGTGCACACACACACACGCTTACACATAAATAATATTCCCTCTCTGTACATATGTTATCTTTCTGGGAGTTTTTTTTACTTCATAAATCTAGAGATTTTGGTCAAGATAGCTACTGGAGATAGAGATCAGTAGCCAGTAGCCAGTAGGGATTTATGAAACATTAAATTAAAAGGGGCGGCATCACACAAATTATGTAGAGATTAGACACTAATAGTTACAACCAGTAATAACTACTAGCTGTTTTTATTGACAAAATTAACGTTAGCTTGTGAATGTAAGTTATGACGCATTTAAAAGATTTTGCAACGTATTTCCCAATACCAGTAGCGTAAATGAAACCTAGCTGAGCTATAAATGAAGTAAAGTAAGTTGATGCATCTCTACAGGTCACACTGCACAAACTAGTTCCCACATAAAGATTTGTTGTTAAATATTTACTATATGTGCTGCATAGCTAGCTGAACTAGCTAACTGACTGACTAATGTTAGCTTGCTAAAATAGGATCAGTTTAGACTAGTCAAGATGATATGGTCAACAGATCTCACCACTTGATCAGAAGGCTGTTTGATAATTATGTAAACTAGTAAGAATTTAAATTAGATTTCACAAAAATAATACAGTATACCTCATGCCAATGCATGACGATAACATTAGCCTAAATCAAACTTGCACCACACAAACTAGTTCTTTCATAAAGGTTTGTTGTCACTAAGTATTTACATTCAGTAGATATTTACAAGGTGTACAGTGCTGCATAGCTAACTGAACTAGCTAACCACAGACTACATTAGCTTGCTAGTTTGGTCTGAAGGGTAAACAAAATGATATAGTCGACACATCTCATCAGACTGATGTGAACTAGTAAGATTCACAATTGCATTTCATAAAAATAACTTACAAAACATTATGCCTATTACGTTAGCCAAAATGACCACCTGTCAGTCATTTATGGTTATTTTTCATTGTAGCGCTGCAAATGTGCACAAACTGACCAATTAAGACATTCGATAAAGTTCTTACTATGGAAGACGTTTTGTACTGATCTGATCTGATTTAGTGAATCAGTAGTAGTAGTTGCTAAGAACTTAGGAAGGACTTAACACGGAAACCCAGTAATACTGTAGACTCACAAATAGCGGGGGCAACCCAGTCCAGGGCTGGTCTCCCGTCTGAGGCCCCACTTGTTTTTAACGGTCCTAACAGCACGCACACAATACACACATGCACAGACGGTGATTTATTGGGTCAGAAGATGAGGCGGTTGAAGTTGTGCAGGGTTGTGCGGGTGCCCCCTTTTAAAGCCGCTGCTGCTCTCTTTAGAGCAATCAGGGTGCTTCTACTTAAAAACAGAGGTCAAAGGTCAGGGGAGGGTTGGCATGACAACAGACATGGACTTGCCATTGTTGCAGTGATCTGGGTCGGTTGGAAAAGCTGTGTGTGTGCATGTGTTTGCATCTGTGGGGGGCAGATAAATAGAGAGCTTCCATGAGTGTGTGTGTGTGTGTGTGTGTGTCTGTGTGTGTGTTGAATGTGTGCACATGTCTGTACTGTTATTAGAGATGCTACACAATAGAAGTGGAAGGATAAAGACGTGTTTGAAATTCCATGGAGTCTCAAGGACAGTCAACTCTGTCAGCAAGGAAAAGCTAAACAGGAAACACACACACACACACACACACACACAGATAAAGTGTGTAGATGTGCAGCAGGAGGTTTTGTCTTGGGTTTTGATGTATGCTAACTACAGGAAATGATGTTTCTTGTTGCAGGAAATGATGTTATTTAGCTGGACACTGGGCAGGATGTCAGTTGTATCATGATGATGTCTGCCAGGACACCTGTATGGATTACATCAGGGTAATACAATAAATGCCGAATAGGCAAGGAAGGCTTGATTTATTTCATTTCCGTTGAATTTTACCATATCACAACTATAGTCTCACCATAATAGTTGAGTTAAAAAAATATTTATTTTATAATATAGATTTTTGCCATAAATAAAAATGTAGGTTTATTCTTGACCTTAAAAATGGTAGTTTAACAGAAAAATCTTAACTCAGCAGCCATGCACTAGCCCTTTGAGTAGCTTTAAAATGAACAAGAAACTCTCTTGCAGTTGTAAGCTCTGGAAAAAAGCTTAGATAAATCCACCTTCACGTCACATGCACACAGTGATTATATAGAGGCCATATCACCTTAAATTCTTCTTTATTCATCGTAATATGATGATCTCTTTAAGTACTAACCCATAATGCAAACCGTTTTTCACAGTCGCATCATTTTTAGTGCATTTTTTCTCATTGAGAGATCATTACTGAATGAGAAACTCATTTATAACTTTCATTTAATTTGGTTCAGAGTGGCTCCTTTATGGCTGCTTCCCGTATGATCCATTCCAATAATCCTGCTGTTTCAGATATTACTGGTTAGTATGAGTTCACATTGGAAACATTAAACCCGTAAACAAGAAGGAATTTGCAGGAATCTTTATTATATTTGCATTCATGTTTCACCCACTATCTTTAAACAACAATAAAGTATGAAAAAATCTTATGAGTGAAACACCAATTAACTGTAAACCACAGCCAGGAATAAACTATAATTAAGTTCCATGTGATCCATCCAAGTCATGCCAAGTTCAGTGAAGCCGAGTAGGCCTCTGTTTTTGTTGCATGTTTATAACACTGCTTTACGCTGCACGAAGGATCGATGTTAGACATGTTAATAGTGTTACACTTTCTAATATGGGCTACGATATTTACAGCTAGGGTGTGTAGACAACATTCCCAGACAGGCTTAGCTGGCTCTTATCACCAGCGAGTACCAGAAGTTCACTCTCTGCCTCTGCTGGTCCTCTCACTCTGGTGCAGTTTACATGGCAGCACTTTAATCATCCGTACGTAAGTGCAAATTACTTCACAGCATAGCTTGAGGTATTTTTTAAATATACCGTGTGCGTATTTTTGCATTCCACCTCTGCTGGCCTGAAACACTTGATGTAACTCAACCACTCAGCTGTATTTAAGCCAGCTGCTGGGTTAATTCATGTAAAGACAGGCCTTGCTGTGATATATTTCAACACTTTGGCATCAGTGAAAGTTTTAAAACTTTGACACCAAGATGCCACTGGGGCACTACTGCCTTAAACACCCCTTCTGCCTTAGCCTCATACAGGGCCATACCCATCCCCTGTTTTTGTTTTCAAGGATATATTAACAATGGATTGCACGACAAGGTGACTGACCTACATTGAACTGTCACCCAATTCTGCAGCTCTGCAGCTCTACAGAGCATTTTAGCAGCCTCCATCTAATTGTGTTCGTTTTACAGGACGCAACTTTAGTGTTTTAGTTCACTCTCACCATTCTCATCTGTATCATTTCCAGCTGCGGCAACATTGGTGTAGTGCTGCCGGAGCGCACTGGATGCTCTGACATGTTTTTTTCTCCAATTGAGGCAATAGAATATTCACAGTTTGCATAATATGTTTTTTAAGCACAAAATCCATTGGATTATTTGGTCAGTTATAGTTGACTAATGTATGTACAGTGGTTATAACCTGATGTGAGCCACAATTAAAGCATGTGTGAGGATGTAGGTGCGCTCCAGTACTTAAATTGCACTGCCCTCTGTGGCAAGCAGCTGTTTTCAGTCAAAAAGCTTTGATAAATCCACTGTTCAATACCTGCATAGCACCAAATGGCATGCAAAGTGACCGCAGTGCAGCATTTAGCTGTGAAAGAGCGAGTTATTTCCCTCAGGAGTAGGTGGAGACCAAAAACAGAGCTAAAAGAGAGTGCATTGCAAAGTTTAGATGCTATTATTTTTGCCTGAATACAAATAAGTTACACATTTTCCTCACTGGTATTCATGAGGGGAATTGCTTTGAACAGTTATCTGAGTCTGTGCTATAAAATAAATAGCTGCTTCCCCTCTCTTTGTATTTTCTGCCAGTCTCTTTGTTGATGTTTCAGGGTTTCCAGGATAAGCCGATATGCAGTCAAACACACGCACAGAGACACTGCTAAACATGCAGACAGAGGATAATTGCTTTTAGAATAAATACAGTGCTTGTAAGTGGTTTCGGAGTTCATCATCCATCTTCTTGTGTTGTAGTTTTATTGCTAATAGTTGAGGCCACGTGTGGTTTTTCAGGGTGGTTGTAATGACTCAGAGGGACACACGCATGCCTTATTAGGTGTGTGAGCGTGTCCTGGCGACAGACAGACACACTCACACCCCATCAGTATAAATATGAACAATGTCCCTGATTCTGCACAGACAGACAGGTCTATGTTTTCTCTGCTAAGTGCTTTTTAGGAAGGTAAAGTAGTTATTTTTTGAGGTGAAGCCCCAGACCTTGCATTCCCCGGCAGGGTGTGTTTTTGAAGGAAGAGGCCATGTTATTCTTTGTTCTTCTTGACGCAGGTTTCCCCAGACCTCAAACAGTTAAGGTTATCATCACACACAATGCATTTAAACACCAGGCGCTGCTCTTGTTCTAATTATAATGCATCTGTGGCTGTTTAAACAAAGCAGGTACACTTTATATTAGAGTCGACATGTTGTTTAGTGCTTTTAATCACTCACCATTGCTCTCATACTCGGTTATCTAATACTGCAGCGTGTAAACATGCTTCCAAACACATGTTTTGTGTCACTGTTGACACGTGGAAGCTGGCTCTGCCGGCTCTCACATGATTGTGCCAGAAAGAATCCTCGCTGTGTTTTTCCTGCTGTAAATTTCACCTGCTCTTCACGTAGCTGAGTATTTCACAGTGTGATATAAATCTGCCAGAGGCATCTTTGACCGACGGCGGCGGTGCATGAGTTGTAGCCTATTGTGTGAGGTGGCGAGTTAGGTGCGTTTGAAGTGGGCATGAAGGAATTATGTTTTACTTTGGATGTCGTTATTGTTGGCTGGTAGTAAATCCAACCACAGACACTTCAGCATGCGTGCCTCTGTACACACACTTACACTACATTATAAATGTATACACATTTTTTTCTGCACACTCAAATATGAAAATCTATGGCGCAGGGTGGGGGACAAATTTAAGACTACTGAGAAATGAGCAGAATTTAGATCCTTACTGAAGCTAGCTACCGATCAGTAGCAACTAGTAGTACCAACTATTCATTTGATCACAATCCACCAATAAAATACAAAAGAAGAAGGTGACCAGCTAAATCAGAAGCTAATCTAGCTAGCCCCATCGTACTAGTTACCAGCTTCTCGAGCTAATGACCAGCCAGTTATCAGACTCTGATGAGACTAATGGCCAACCAAAGCAGCAGCTGGTCCAGTTGGTTGCTAGGTTAGGTGCATAAGTTGCCACCTTGGTTGGCCTCTCAATTGCCAGTGTTTGTTATTGGCCGGGTGGCTTCTCAGTAGTCTTCATATTGTCCTCCCTGTGCAGCAAAAGTTCCTCAAACTGGACAGATAAAACTTAACGTGCACAAATACACACACACAAACACATAGTGAGGTGGCTTGGTTGTGGGCTGCAGGTCTAACGCGGTGTCTCTCTCTCACGGTGTTTCTCTCCCAGGAAGGGGGGAGTCTGGTGGACTCCAGTGGGGCCGTGCGGCTCCCGCTCTATACTGCCTGGCTGGAGCTCAATCAGAAGGAGGTAACCTCTGACCTCTAGCCTAGTCCCCACTGGTGGCTTTTTATTTTCCCCTGGGGGTCTTATTTAGTCCCTGCTCTGCTTCTAGTACAGTCTACTGGGCTAACTCTACAGTACATGCTTACCTCAGTCAAACATACAGGGGTAACATGGTCTCTAACACGTGGGTGTTAGCTGTAGTTTAGTCTGGCCTGTCTGGACTATAGAAGAGGCTGAAGTAGATTTGGGTTTTTTTCTGGTTTTGGTTTGGCATAGAAGGTGTGGACCTGGTAGTTGCTAGTGCCAATGTGAGCTGGCTTTCTTCTGTCTCTCCTTCTGGGTGAAGTCATAAACAAAACCGGGACCTAGTTGCCAAAACATTGCTCCACAGCGCTACTAGTGGTCAAAAATATCACAGGGTACCTTTAAAGGTACAGATGGTAAAATAACTTTTGTCATATTTTCTCAAACTGTCACTATATCCTGACAGTGCTCCATGAGATACATGAAAAAATCAGTTCCTCTGCTCGTCCTCCCAAATATCAACGGTTTGAGGTGGACGCTGGCTCTGATTGGTTGTTTTTGCCATTAGGAGCGCTAGGAGGAGCAGAGGAACCTGATTTTTTCCACACATTGTCTGTATATAGCAACAGTTTCAACAAACATGGCAAAAGTTATTTTTTATAGAAATTACCAACTTTATAGTAGCTTTGATAAATGTACAACACTTGGACTTCGCCTTCATCTTTTTTCTGCTTCAGCCTTGTGTTGCATGTTCAAGTGCTCTTGCGTTCTTCTTGTATGACAACATTTAGCACAGATCGTGGCATGAAATTAACAGAAAAAGTCGTATTAAGCTGAGAGTGCTCCATTAAAGACTTGCATATCTGTTTATGTGGTGTGTGTTTGCCACATGGCTACATCAATAGATAAAGTTAACTCACAAAATGTCAAGAAAGGAAATAGCCTCACAGCTATTTTCCCTATTGAATGGAAAAAAAGTCCTTCTGAATTGAACTGTCTCTATTTTACTGATTTAATTGCCTTGTTAACTCTGCAAAACACACTTTATTCAAACTCAACAAACAGAAACAAAATAAAAATGAATCAAAACCATCTTGGTTTGTCTTTCTGCTATTGTAAGAATCATCAACTCTGGTTTTTACATCCTTAATTCACCACATTAGATATGAAAATATTCTGGCTCAACAGATTGTTTTCCTCTAACTCATCCTTCAGCGTGGTGGGTGTGTCTGAATTAGAGTGCATCACAGAGTAGTCGTTCTACCTGTGCAGACCATTAAATGATTAAAATAAGATAATTAAAACTGCCCCAAAAATATATTTGTCCCACTGTGTTACACTTTGTGGTAGGGACAGGAAGTGTGAGTGTATATATCAGCCTTTTTGTTTTTTTTAAAGCAGCTCACTCTCATTGAGGACTTGCTTCATTGCACCACTGCGCTGCATCACATCTTTCTGGCTCGTTTTTAATAGTTTTGCATGTCCGCATACATTCTGTTTGACTGACCATGTATCACTGTCCTCCTCTACAGTATTGTCTGCCTTCCTCTGTACTCGAATTTAAAAATCGACTTGTGGCGTATAAGCACAGTAACAGCCCTCTGTCTCACCTGTCACCTCTCATTGACTTACTCCATTCAGGTTTAGTCAGGTGACATAAACATGTCTGAGCTTTGGCAGGCAGGCAGACAGGTAGGTAGGTAGACTCCCAGCGAGCAGTGATTGTGTTTTCCTTGGCAGTGGTGTTGCAGGCCGAAACACCGATCCTGTCAGGGAGGATTAATGACACTCAGATGTAGTCGGTGATGGCTCCTGTAATGAACACGGACAGCAAATGTCTCTGGGATCACACGCTTCTGTTTAGACGGTTATTTAGTTTGAGGGGCTTAATTTTAGATTAGATCCTTGATCTTCTCTTGTGTTACACTATAATCCCTACAAGTCCTTGTAGGGTTTGTTTAGAATTTGAGAATTAACTAAATAATAGTGAGATATCAGTTCAGTAGAGCAAAGGTCTACACCCAGTTTCAGGCTTCTGCTCTTTTGGCTGTTGTTGCCACTTTCTTACACAGTTTATTTGGGTGTGTATTTGCGTGCATGATGACAGGTGTGGCAGGGTTAGAATAATCTTTTAAACAATTTAGGCTTGGTAGCTCACTTGGTAGATTGAGCACCACATGTACCAAGTTTGTTCCACAGCCGCCCTTTGCTGCATGACATCCCCTCTTGTCTTTTGGCTGTCCTATCCAATAAAGGAAAAATGGGCCAAAATAATCTTTAAAACAAAACAAAGAATGATTGAATGAATTTTGTTATTTTGCATCAAACAATGAAGTCATATGTGTATATAATGTTTGTGTATAATGTGTATATAATCTGTTTATGTAGTGAATCATCACACAATTTGGACTATGATAAATGATCATTGTAAGAAGATTGTCAAAAATATATTTTTGTTCAAATGAGTCAGTTTATATGGAAATGTATTAGGGCCAGGCATGAGGAGAAAACATGAGGAGAAAGATTTTTCAATTTTGCAATTGAAGAATTCAAGATACTGAAATTTCAGAAAAAAAAAAAAAAAAAGTCAAACTCATTTTTTTCCCTTATGCCTGTGCCAAATAATCTTCCTTAAATGTACAATGTGAAAAAAGCAACAAAATAGAATTTTTGTGCCTGACGGTGGTCAAAGTGGAAGATAACGGACATTGGAAGGAAAAGCTGTGGGTTATTTGTGTAATCCTAGTTCTCTGAGTAGCATGAGTGTAACGTCTTATACACCTCCTCCCATATTCATGAAAGCACTTATTTTATTATGCCAGCCCTGTGCCAAGACCCTTCACCTTTATATGTGGATAAATTAAAATAATTGTCATTCAGTTAGCTCTTCTGCTTCAGTGTAGCTGAAGGCTAACTAGGTAAACGGTCCTTAAATTGTTGGGCGATAGTTGCCTGGGATTCCAGTCAAAATGCCTTCCTTATATGTGGTAGTTCTTGACCTATTTCCAAACAGTAATGGCTTCTTTACAAGTTAGCACTCTTCACTTTAGTTACATTTAGCGAGCTAACAGCACCTAGCGCCCAGGCATGGAGGTGTCAGTTCCAGTTTAATATAGGCCCTTCTAGCATAACATGGTCCCTTCTAGCTCAAAGACAAGACATTGATGGCCATAATGTAAAACTCAAGGTTTAAAATCGTTAGTCCACAAAGCAGTGGGTGATGTCATGGTGGGTTTACACTTGGTTGGCCTTGAGGTACAGGTAGAGAATAGTTTAGCTTCTGAAGCGAGACAAGATGATTGAAACCGAGTGTCCTGGCGCAAATGTTATGACTGCTAGCCACTCAGTCTTAAAACACCCACATCGGTTGAACCTTTATATGCAGACATTTATGTGCGTTTCTGTCTAGATGATTGAGTCACCAGTCAGTGGGAACGGCAGATGTGTACAGTATTGTGTCATTGAGGAATGAAGATAAATCTGATAAATCTGTCACTGCAGACCGCCTTCATACATGACTGCCTAACCCCCAACATCTCTCTCTTTCTCATGTCTCTTTCTGTTCACCTTCGCTCATTTTTACATTCCTTCCTCGCTCCCCTGTGATGTGAGGGAGTGTGTGTGTCACTGGAAGGAGGAAATTTCACACACCTCACCTAGCATGACCTAAACCTCTTATTAACGTTGAGAGAGACAGACAGACAGTGGAATTTGGGGGGGGGGAAGAGAAAAAGAAGCGTAGAAATGATGTTTATAGAGATAAAACATCCATATAGTTCATAACTATTCTCGATCGTCCTGGCACTAATGTGTCTTCCTCCTCCCCCTCCTGTGTCTCTTTATCTCCTCATCTTTCCCTCTTATCTCTTTCCACTTATGTGTCTCTTATCTCTTATATGATCCCCATCAAGTTCAGCTTTATTGGGCCACTGCTTTTACTGCTAAACATGAGCATCACTCCTGGTGATTCTTAATTGTTTTATATTCTCTACAAGGCTGTTTAGATAATGGTTAAATGATCACTGTACAGCAGCCACTGTCTCAGGGAGCAGATTTAAATGCACATATTGCACATTTAAAGGACCAGTGTATAAGATTTTGCATAGGGTTTTTGGCCCCATTTTTATGCTAAGCTAAGCTAAGCTAACTGGCTTCTTCCCGGAGCTGCATTTTTTTATGGAGAGACATGACAGTAGTGTTAATCTTTTAATTTATTTTCTGCAACAAAGGAAGTGAGCATATCTTCAAAAGTGGTTATGCAGGACTGTTATAGCATGAGAGTTCCCATGTGTCCTGGAAAATCTGGAAAACAGTTGCCTAGTTTTCTAGTGGAAAATCGTGTGTAGTCCTGGAAAATTAAGGAAAATGATCTCTAAAAAAAAGAGTGGGAATCCTGAGCATCTAATGCTTTAAGGATATCACTTCTTTAGAATATTGTTGGCCAAAAAGAAAAAAGCTTTCATCATCTTTGCATTTTTTTTTTCGATACTGATATGAGCTTTGATAATTAAATGTTGGTGCAAGATAGCAGTGTAAAATGATAAACACGCTGCCCGTATTAATGTTGGCAAGCTTAAAAGCGGTAGCAAAATGGCATTCCTGTTTGATCATCAGGAAAATTATGAGAATGCGATATCATCAAACCTCAAAGACTAATCTTACCTGAGGTGCCTTCTTCAGAAGAAAAGGGAGAAAACCTAAAGATTAATCATGCAAACCTGCCTGTAAAATATGCTTTAACAAGCAGTTGAAAAAGCATCAATGAGAAGGTAACCCCCTTGACGTCAGTATACAGGCAGGTGGCCATGTTTGTTGAGTTGTAAGAGGAATTTTCTCAAGCCGTTCCAGACAGGATACAGTTACATTCTCCTCCGTTTCTGTCGTCCGCACATTTGTTTTGCTGCTTGAAAGCTACAAGCCAACAATGGCCGCTGTCCATCTGTTCCACTGATAGATAGAAGTGTGATGAGACGATGAAGACAGCAGTAACATATAGGCTTGAACATGGGACATCGTAGCCTTGTGTAAAGGCTTCTGGGAATTCTGTGTGTTTGTGTGTGTGTGTGTGTGTGTGTGTGTTTGAATAATTCACACTTCTAGGTTTACATAGCCAGAGGGTTGGTGAGGTAATGTGGACATGACAGAGTCTGCTTGCTGCCAGAGGAAAGGTGGGACACACTAGCCTGTGCATGACGGGGCCAAAAATCAACTTTACACACACACACACACACACACACACACACACACACACTTGAAAGACAGATATCAGTTTTGGATCCGTTCCTATCTTTATTTTGGCTCCAGTTTATTTTATAGCAATGAAAAAGTTCTTTCATGGGTACTTTGTGATAATAAAAACAGGTTTGGTCTTTTCTTGCGGTTACCTCAGTTAACTCTGGGAAACACAGCATTCACACACACATTTTGGTATTCTTGGATATAAGAGCAACATTTGACTCAATCAATCATAATATCATAATATCTTTTATTTTTGTTTAATTTTTTTTTTTTTCATATTATTTCTACAGTCTTATTTTATTTTATTTCCACATAGTTCTTGTGGCTGCAACCTTTGTGGTGTCCACTTGGAATGAAATGTACTATATAAATACAGTTTTGCTTGCTTACAAACACATGAAAGCATCAGGAGATCACATCAAGTGTAATTTTAATCCAAGAGTTGAGGAAACAATGGCATTTCCTCGCGCGAGCCCAGATCAAATAAAAGACTGTGTGCACTTTTTTCCTTTATTGTCAAAATGAACCGCGCTGCCGTCTGCAACTCCACTAGCCACTTCCTGCCACACACACACACACACACACACACACATTTAAGTTTGCCGTTTGCTCACTCAACACATTTGCTTAAACACATTCTGCAGACATCCTTCCCAAAGTCCCCAAACACATGCACAAACACATAATCACCGCCGGGTATTCCACCCTTTACACACACACACACACACACACACACACACACACACACACACTCCCATATTTCCTGGTCATTAGTTTGACAGTGTTTAAGGTGTTTTCCGAATAAGTTGTCGAACTGTGTTTTGCATGTAACTCAATCTGTGCAGCAAGACTTTTATCCTCGCCGTGGGGCTGGTTGAGTTATCATGTCGGCTTTGACAGGCAGCCCAGTGGTGATAGAGGTGTAGAGTGTGTGTGTTGCTAGGAAGGAGAGGGTGTGTGTGTTTAGATGGGTGTTTGTCCTGTGTCCATCTGTAGATAGGGTATTGCTTTGAAGAGAGAGATCAGACACAGTATTAAAGGGATAGTTCTGTTTTTTGAAGTGGGGTTGCATGAGTATCGCTCTCTCTAAACCAACCAAACTCCATTGGCAAAATCAGTCATTTTACTTCACAGAACACAGGAGTTTCTGGTCTGCTGCTGCCTCAAACTGTTGGTTGGATTGTGTTGTTTTGTGTTTTAAAAGGACACTTTGGATTCAAAGTCAGCAAATAACACAAATGAAAAAACAGCAGTAGACCAGCACCTCCCATGTTCTGTGAGGTAAAATGACTGATATTGCCTGTTGAGTTTGGTTGGTTTGGAGAGAGTGATATTTGGCTGGTATAACAGCGGTTTCCCACCAGAAAAGGCAAATTAAATTGTGGAAATTCCTTTAATTGGCTGAAATATGTTTTGTTCTCGCTTTTTTAGCTAATACACCGACATCGATCAAATCTGAACTGTGCTGAATTTATAAATTCGTACAAAAAAATAACACATACTGTCATCAAAACCAACAACAACATCTGAAACAGACAGATCACAAAACAAAACAAAACAAAAAAAATGTGCATCATAGTGTATTTAAGCATAGACAGGACAGACCACCTGTGGAGGTATGAGTTCATAGTTTTATCTTGAAGTTTTTGTGCCTGTGTCTTGGTGTGTGACTGTGTGTGTGTGTGTGTGTGGGCTCTTTCCTCCGCTCGTGTCCTCTCCCCTCCTCGTCTTTGTGGCTAACTGTGGGGATCAAGTGCGTCGCCATGGCTGCGGCAAGCCTATCGCCCCTGGAGACGACACCTTAGAGAGAGGGAATCTTCAACAGCCCCCGAGTTGGACGGAGGGTAAATAAGAGAGACTCTCATGGGGCCCTTCAAAGTGAGGGCCAAGTGCACTTTGAAACCAGGGGTCAGGAAGAAGCCTGAAACCATATACAGTTGTATCGGCAACGGTTACACAGCTAACAGACACGCTCAGCGCACTGAACACCAACGTTCAATTTAGGACAAGATTTAAGAGTCATTTATGATGGAAATCATAAATATTGTCTTAAACGCTACCTTTTTTTAATTTTTATCCGTGTATGTTCTAGTCTAATCCATTATTTTGGAGCAATTAAATATTATGCAAATGGTACCACTTTTATTCTGTTCTACCTACTTCCTTGGCATCATGTCATTTCAATTTCTAAATTTTCACAGAAAATGCTGTCCAAATACTGAATTGGTTCAGAATCAGGTTTACAGAGAAGTCGGTTTTCACATACAATGAGTTTTGGATAATAAAAAGGTGATGTTTTATACAGTTCTCTTACACTGTAAAACAAATGAGAAAACTCAAGGCAACTTGTGTCACTAGATTTTTTAGTTTTGAATCAAACTCAAACTCTTAAGTAAACTGACAGTGTTTTGCTGACCATTGATCTTTTGTTGAACTTTTCTTCTTTAGATGAACTTGATTCTTTGAGTTTTAGAACCCCCAAAAATTTGCATTTCAAAAATTGTTCACGGTGTGCTGTGGACCTGATTTGAAAAATAAATGGCTGCAATTGTAAATATTAAATTATTAACCGTTATGCACTTTCACTTGAGTAAGTTTACTCAATTTTTGAAGCAAATTTTTGGGGGTTTATAAAACTCAAAGATTCAAGTTTATCTAAAGAAGAAGAATAAGTAGGTAAGAATTAACGATGTGTGGTTTGATTCGTCCAGGCTGTAAGTGTTTGTGAGTGTGTGTGTGTAAAAGTCATGTAGCATGAGAAGTGTACTGACAGCTGCACTAATGCTCCTGATCCCCTACATATTACGTACATTACACAGATACTGAAAACACATGTAGTTTACACGTACACAGTGTGTACATACAGTACATGTGTATGTGTCAGTCTTTGAATCATCAGCACATGTAACAGCTGCACCCCCTGTGGTTTCTGGGTTGCGGGTCCATTATATATCAGGGTATTTCTCTTCTTCTTCTGTGTTTTGCTTCCTGTCTTTATCTCATCCCGTCCTCGCTCGACTGAACGCAGAAGAGATTAGATTATAATCGCCATCACTACAGATTCCTTTGTGAGAAGAGTCACTGAGAGAGTGAGCTTCTCTATCAGATAAATTAGCTTTTATTGCTTTTTTTAAAGCTTTTATACAGTTATCACACTCTCCCTCTTGTTTCCATTTCCATGCTGGGAAAGTAATTTGAGTACATTTGTTAGATTTCTTTAAAGAAATAGTTAAACGTTTTGGAAAATACATTCATCAATATCATGCACATGAATTTGATCATCTTAACTCTTGGAAAAAAGCAAAGATTTTAGTTGTTATGTGTGAAGTGGAGCATATTTTCCTCACTTTATCAACTTAATGTCTTCATATCTGGCCACAAGCAAGATTTTTGAAGCACAAACTAAAATTCTGTGTAGATCAGAGCTTCCGAACTTTTTCAGCTCCAGACCTTGATGATAAATCCGGCGTCTTCCTGAGACCCTGACTTACAAAAATACATCATGAATTGCCATGAATACATGTTTATTTCATTGTAAAAGTACATCACAACAATAATCAATATATAATTGACCTAGCTTTTCGTAAACACAGCAGAAAGTTAATTTATTGATTGAAAGATACAGACACCGCCAAACACTTCTAGTGGATCGTAAGTGAATCAGATTTTTAGAGGAATTTGTTTTTAGCAGCAGTTTCTACAAACTTACCAATCACTATGGTTTTGCTGGACTTCTGCACACTGCTTTGAATTTGGGCAGACAGAAGAGGACGGTGGTTGTTATTTCCGCCTCTTTTTCTCCCTCTATTCTTCTTTTCTTCACCACTGTTGAGCTTCTTTAAACATGTTGGTTGTTTGTGTTATGGCCTTCATTGTTCTCCCCTCCTGCTGCTGGCTGCATGGTGCCAGTTTTACAGCTTCAAGCTGCTGCTTTCTGAACAAAACCAGATCTTTTTCTTTTTTTTTTTGTGTGTCCCTTGATCACAGACTGCCCACAGGGGACATTCATGCACATTTCACAGCGGGGTAACGCATTAAAGGTACTCCTAATTATCAGGGATATTTCCAATTACACAGGAATTTCATGAACATTTGGCCAACAGCCACAGCCGACACACACATTTCCCAGAGTGCAGCGTTTCACCACAGGCTGCCGTCATGTCGGTTCAGGAAGCAGAGACCACGTTACATAACGACACTTTAAATCACGGCAGGTGAAGATTTTCAACAAGGACTCACCTGCTTTGCACATTTGAATTATGCCCCTTCATCCGGCAGTGGGAGGCCCCAACAAGAGTTTACTGGTTCACGCGTGGGCCTCCTGGAAAGGCGGATGTCTTGAAGGTGAGGGTGGGAGGGGTTAACACAAGTAGGCACCTGTAGGTACAGAGCAGAGGGGTGATTGGCTGGTTGCCAGCGACACGGGTGTGGTTTCCTACTAGCATGATTGCTATACGTGCTCCAAATACATGGTGATTAAACGTTAGTGACACAGAGACACATGCAAAAAAAGCCTTTATAAGTATTTTAATCCATTTTTTCAGTTTCATTTTGAATACAGCAATTGCTAATTGTGTAGTCCATCTATTTTTACCCAGATACAAATAGGAAGCTATTCAGTTATTCAGACCCAGCCTTGTTATTTTAGCTATAAAGTGCAACAAATTCATTGTAGCACAAGACTAGCCTCATTATCTTTTGTCACTTTTTGACAGAAAAGGCATCAAATCTTTCAACGGTCGTCCATTCGCTTTGTCTGTTCTCACCTGTATGTGAGTGTGTGTGTGTGTGTGAATACCTGCGTGACCTGATTTTGCTCGTGTTGGGACATAAAAAGACAGTCCAAATGGGATTAGAAGTGAAAGAGAAAGAAAACAGCTGTGGCGTCAGTGGCTGTTCACTTGGCCTTCCTGTTTGTCTTTATGGAAAGTGTGAAAGTGTTTTTTTGCTGGAATCAGTGGAAACAGGGCACGTTGAAAGGAGTGGCAGCGACAAACTCCCTGCGGACTGGAAAATATGCCCGGACCGGAGCCCACCTGCGCCAAAATAGAAGACACTGCTCCCCCCTCTGTTGCTCATTTTCTGCCCGTCTGCCAGTTTGTCTATTGTCTGTCTCTTTTGGTCTCTTATTTCTGGTTGGTCCACCTCCCTATTTTTGTCCGTCGCTCTTTCTTTTCTATTTGTCGCCCTCTTTTTTTCCCTCTCTTCCTTTGTTTGCTGTGTCTCAGCCCCACCAGTATCTCATTACTCTAATCCTATTTATGAAGCACACAAACACATGCGCACACTTTGTGTTTCTGTGCATGCCTGTCTTTTTCTTTATCATCTCTTCCGTTTCTTTCACCAACGTTTCTCTCAAATTCACATGAACACACGAAACAAAATGTCTCAAACAAGCTGCTGTAAAAACTTTATTAAAGAAGAAGCAACTTTTCACCTTCATTTTGTCACTGAGCTTCAAAATAAAAGTGCTACTGAGAACCATAAATGATTCTTCAGGTTGTCCCTCTAGGAGAACCCTGTTTGTTCCAGGCAGAACCTTTTATAAATGTTCCATTTGGAACCCTCTCAGAGAGTTTATGTAGAAATCAACATAAAGGGTTATACATTCACACAGAACCCCCTATGAGATGTTCTCAACAGAACCCTTTTATGGTGTAATGGTTTTGCCCAGAACCCTCTCTGGGAGTTCTATTGGGAACCTTTCCACCCTCTAAGGGTGCTAACAAGAATCCCTCCCTGGGGGGGTTCTGCTGAGAACCCTTATTCCAAGGGTTTTATCAAGAACCCTTCACGGGGGTTCTACTGACAACCTTTTTACATTCCAAGGGTTTTATCAAGAACCCATCAAGGGAGTTCTACTGAGGACCTTTTTAAATGCCAGCAGTTTGTCAAGAACACACTCAGGAGGTTCTAATGGGAACCTAAGAGTTTTTTTTTTTAATCCACCAGCAGGGTTCTACTGAGAACCTCTTTATATGTCAAGGGTTTTAGCTAGAAGAAACTCAGGGGGTTCTATATAAAACCAAATGTTTTATATAGAAGGCACCCAGGAGGTTCTATGAAGAACCCTCTTATATTATAGTATAAAGAACCATTGACATTGAAGGTGTTCCTCAAGGATTTCAACAATCCTTGAGAGACACTCTTTCTTCCAAAACCAGGTTCTTTGGATGAAAAGGGGTCTCATGGAATCCAAAGAAGGGTTCTTCAGAAACAAATGATTATAGCCCTTACAGGAAGAATCCTTTTGGAACCCGTAGTTCTAAGAGTGTAGACGCGCCACCATAGTGGTTTGAAAGTCTCTCGTGCTATCGCTCAAACTGTCAACCTCTTAAACAGCCTGGGTGCCATTATGTAAACACTGCACTGTGATCACATCTGGGATCTGTAGTCCCATTGTTGTGTGTTGTTGTAGTCTTGAGATTCTCCCAGGAGAGATAAAAGAGAGACATAACTTATCATTCAGCACTATTGTAAACTACTCAGAGCAAGAAAAAGAAATGTAAACACTGTCATTTTACTGTAAACATGTTAGTAGTGTAAAGAATGTAAGTTTATTAATTTTTTTATGTCTCATATCTTTAACAACATCTTGCCTGCTACTTCACTTTTATGACAGCAAGGTAAAGAGGTGTTGTTTAATTGGTGGAAACATTTCTTTTGACTGGACTCTTCAGATTCCCTGTGCTTCCTGTTCCAAGGCCACTATTGTTTAGGGAACACTCCACTGAACTTCAGTCCCAGGTTAGATATTAGAACAAAATCTAAAGCGATTTTTGTGGCCTGATTTCTAAGCACATTTTCTCAGATCAACATTTGTCGGCCACAGGCCTTGATGGAGGAATTAGCCTACTTTGGAATCATTAGGTGCGAGCTAAAGCACAATGGGCTTTTTGTCATCTTAAGCCAAGACAGGCCTGTGTGCTTCTGCTCCGAGTCGGCCAAAGTCAGCTAGACGTTGTTTGTGTAGCGCTGATCTGTGCTGATCGAGCACCAGAGCTGCTGTCCCAGCCAAGTTTCTTACATTGAATGCAGAGAAATAAAGGAATAAATCAACCATTAAATATTTTAACTAAATTCTGACATTTGAGGTAATTTACCATAACAATACACTGTAAAAAAAGATCATATTGGCACTCTGGTAGGCAAAAGAAGACAGTTTCAATCTCCTCTATCTATCATGTTCCTTTGAATTGATTTTAAACTGGATATTATGTTGGTAAAAAGTGGATCTTACTATTATTTTTTAATACAACTGAACTGTCGATATTTAAGTTGGTTTGCTTTTGTACTGCTGAGCGGCAGAAGCTGGCCTATAATTATTTATCCATTAACTTTAGCTTGACTTTTAGTGAACTATTTCAACTTATTAATGACTTTTAGCAAGCTTTATCCATACATTCATTTTAGTAAACTACTTTCATTTATCCATGACTTTTACATTTTACATGACATTACTTTTAGCTATTAAAACAGGCATTTTTTTTTCTTTTAATCAAATCAGATTTTCTATTTTATGTCATTACTTAAGCTGCTTTACAATCTTTCCCAATACTATATCAGTAGGTGGAATCACTGGTGTAGAGAATCCTTGTATCTTTCTGTCTTAGGACCTTTATGTTCTTTCACATCATTTATAAATGTTGGTGAATAACTGGATGCGATCTTTATTTGGTTTTTCAGCCAAATATCGGGCGACTAGGCGTCCCTCATGGACCCTCTGGAGAAAAGGTGGCTGTGGTTGCGGTGGATGACTGTGACATCTCCATGGCGATTCGCTTCGGGAAGCAGATCGGCAACTACTCCTGTGCCGCCCAAGGGACCCAGACCGGACAGAAGAAGTAAGCTGGTGTCTCTCTTCTTCTTTCACCTTCACCTTTCACCTTTTTCTTCTCTTTAGGTTTTTACACTCATTATGATCTTTTCATTCCAAGCAAGCTCCATGTACAAACTAGTCAGATTAATAGTTAATTATGTTGTGCCTTGGGGGCACTGTAGTTCAAATTGCTGTCATTACATCAGTTTACACAACTCTCATTCTACCATCTCTCCCTTTGTTTTTTAAGCTCTGTGCTCATCCTCGTGGTCTTTCTGCTGTCAGACATGGCCTTAGACAACCAAAAACTCATTTTATCACGGGCTTAATCTGACTTACTGTGTGTTTACCTCACAGAAATTACTAATAGTAGTATGAGATTGTTTTTTTTCTTAAAGAGTTAGCATGCTGAGACACATTTAGTATGCAGAGGGTGGGGACACAGAGAGAGAAAGCTTCAAAGAGGAGGTTACATTCCTCCAGGAACTTGTTGCGCTGGTCACAGAAGCTGAGAAGAACATACTGTGTCACGCTGGAATATACAAATGTACATTACACTGGTGTGTTATGAGGTACAAGAGACCAACCTGCTGAAGTTTAATGTCTTGATGATCCATAGTTTGAATGAGTCACAGAGCAGGAACTACTCTATATACAGTATGGGCAGTAACTTTATTTTAAAGGTACAATATGTAAGAATTTTCATTTAAAACGTTCAAAAATTCACTGAAAGAGTTTTGGTTGGAGTCATTGTACTCTGTTTACTGTGGTCAAACTGGCCTCTGTCAGTCTTGGAGGCCGTGTTAGGTCCAGCCGTTTTTGTTGGGCGGCTGCCGTTGCCTGCTCGCCTGGCTCCAGTTCTGGTGCCTGTTTGGGCGCCACTTTCCACCAACAAAACCTCCCCCTCTTGGTAGTCCAAAGCTCATGTGCTAGCACACACAGCTAACCGTGGTAACTAACAGCAACTAACAACAACTAACAGTTAGCTGTTACCCTGGTGATATGCTGCCCCCAATTGGTTTGGAGTATGAATTCAACAGGTGGCCAATTCCTACATATTGCACCTTTAAACTTAATAACATAACTAACAACACATCAATGTTGTTGCTCCAATTTGACTTCATTTTATGCCAAAGGTAAAGTATTGAATAGACCTACAAGATTTTAATTGTAGGTTTTGGAAATCAGTAATAATAATAGTCATACATGCAAATTATTGATGGGTGATTCTGAAGCAATGCTGAAGGATTTCTGTGTATTTCTGTTGCCCTAAGATGCACCAGATCCCCATTTGATTTATTCAGGAATTTCCTTCATTGAATTCCTTGAAGACTCTTTGAATAAGCTCGTCATGCTCTTTGGTCAAGCAACAGTGTTTGTGCTCGATGTACGCAACTTATGCATTTAGTGGTTTAGTGAGGATCTTTTTTGTGCAGCGTTGCGTTACATTAAATCTCTTAAAGCCGTTTGGTGTTTGATGTTGAGTGTTTTAGAGGCTCGGGGTGTAAGCAGCTTCCTGTATGACCTAATATGAGGAACCTGACTCGGTCATGGTGATGGTAGCAGTTAGCCTTGTGACAGCTTAAAACCTTGGACACAATGACCTTATTTCAAAAATGTCAATCACGCTAAGGGCTGAGGTCTTACCTCAGGCGCCCTTTCTGGTGTGAACGCGGGTCATTGACGGGTTGTTGTTTGATTTAGACCCAGAGGGAATAGCAAGTGTGTGTGGCTGATTTCTTGTTTTTAAAAGTTAAGTTGAGACACACATTGAGTTTTAAGAAAATATATTTTTTTTACACACTGGATTTTGCTCTAATCGATTTTCTGCCTATGCTGTCTTCAGGTCACTGGACTTGACAGGACCGCTGTTGCTAGGCGGCGTTCCCAACCTACCTGAGGACTTCCCGGTCAGGAACAGAGACTTTGTGGGCTGCATGAGAAACCTCACCATCGACAGCAAACCCATCGACATGGCCAGCTTCATCGCTAACAACGGCACCACAGCAGGTCAGACATGCTGTAAACCAAAGCTATACTCACTCAATCGAGTTAAACTACAGAGGTGGAGACATTACTTACATAAAAAACCAACATCAAAATTGTCAGGAAAAACAATTATATACTAACGTTTCAGGTTTCAGAGGTAATGAAATAGAGAGGTGTGAAATAGGGAGACGGTGTGATGCTAAAAATAAGTTTTAAGTATTTTTTAAAAAATGTGTACCATAGAAGAGTGACCAGTTCTGCAGATTGAAGTTACAGGTTTAATATTACAAGTTTTTGCAGCCCACAGTTACATCCATACAGATACTAATATTTTCTGTTTGTTTGTGATGTCAAGGTTGTCCAGCAAAGAAAAACTTTTGCACGACTGATGTGTGCCAGAACGGAGGAGTGTGTGTCAGCAGGTGGAACACCTACAGCTGTGACTGCCCAACAGGTTACGGAGGCAAGAACTGTGAACAAGGTAAGAAGTCAGTCGTCAGTTGTTCCACCAGAGCAGAGTGATTAAAGTTGAAGTTGTCTAGTGGCAGTAAATGTACAGTGAAGTTTACAGTCTTAATAAGCGCTGCAGAAGAAGTTCAAGAAGTTCCCCTGTCTCAAAAATAAAAAATATGTGTTCAGTACCTTTTCTTCCACTTTAAAACACCAAAGTCACACAATCACACAAACAAACTAACCAAATGAGGCAGCGATAATCCAGCAACTCCCATGTTCTGCGAGGTAAAATGGCTGTTTTCCTCAAAGAAGTCTGGTGGCATTGAAGAGGACATTGAATTGGAGTTAAACAGGAATTATCTCTCAAGATAGAGTCCTAAAGCGCATGCAGTCATATGCTGGTGTGTCTCTGTCCGAATGTGCCTGTATCTGCACGCCCCTGTGTGAGCTCCTGTCCGAACACATGCGTGTGTTTACCTACAGTAAGTGCGTGTGTGTGTGTGTTGAGGACTTTCAGGAAGTAGCAGTTTGGGAGATCAAATGGGATAAGGAGCACCTCCCCTGACTCAGTCTGACTCATGCAGCCGGCACAATGGAAAGTCACAGTGAAGCCTCTGCTCACTCCGGCACCAAAACATGGCCGCAGGTTTGGAGATTTAGGACGAGAACAAACTCTGACTCACTGATCAAAACCCAGGCTCAAAGGATGAAACAAAAGACGTGCGCGCACACACCTGAGCCCCATAGCTGTCCTCTTTGTGTCTCTTCTGCTACTTCAGCAGACGTGAGGCACAGCTCAGGTTACTACAGAGCAGACTTACAGTATATCCAGGACATATAGGAGACAGATATATACAGATATTTAGCCAATAGGTAACAAAAAAAACATAAAAGCATCACAGCTGGCCAACAGTGTTGTTATTTACACTCTATAACACTTCTCATGTTCATCTACAGTAAGTAGAGAACTTTGATTTCCTCCTTCAGGGCCAGCTTCCAAACAATGTGTTAAGGTGTGAATGCCTCTCCTCACCCGCTCCTCTATGAGGTAGCCGCCTCAGCCAGTGCCAGGCCCCAGTATCCAGTATCTGAACTGGGACGGGATCACAGCAAGCTGGGAAGAGGCTTTGGCTGCTCAGTCTCATGTTGACACATTTGGTTTGAGGCTTCACACACTGAGCTGCCACACGAGAAGCCGGAGATTTGTTATCGTCTTGTTTCACGCTGCCAGAATCATCCAGACTGGACTGACATGAAACGACTGAAATCCACTGGAAGTCACTCATCTGGTCACAGTTTTTTTTCTGCAGATTACAGTCAGGCTAAATATAAGCGTGCATATACTGGAAAACAATTCGACGTGCTCTTGGGTGGCATCAGCTTGTTATGACAAGTAAATTGCAAGTTTTAATGTCAGTTTGACAAGCTGCTGCAGTAATTAAGGGTGTGTGTGTGTGTGTGTAGGTGACATTAGAGGTTAATAAGTTAATATATTTGAGGCGTGTCCACAAACAAAAGTGAGAAAGTCATTCAGGTGACACATAACAAGAATCAGACAGGGGTCCTCAGACATGGTCAAAAGCTTTATTACACCTGCCCTCCCATCCGTAAATTGTAGCTTTTACACAGATATGTGAGCCTCACTCTGATCCAGCACAATTTAAAGACTGATATTAGTATGGTTTGCCACATTTATAAGATGGTAACAAAGGATGTGAGGTTTAGAATAGCTTAATAAGAAACTGGCAAACTTTCAAAAAAGTAAAATAAAGATGCCGTATTCTCATTTAGCGCCCGTCATGTCGCCCATAGTTTATTTTGTGTCATGTTAGTACATCTCCATCACCAAGATACCATCAGGCCATCATAATTTTGATATTTATGCTTCACAAGTAAATCTATTCGCAACGTATGGACTTAGGTTGCATTTACACGCTTTTCAGATGATCCCATTTATCAAGTTGGGAAGTTATTCTTCCAACTTTGGTGTGTTCCTTGTTATGAGCTTTGAAGTTGTAATGTGGAAACAACATGGATGCTACAAAGTGTAGGGTCCCTTGTAGACTTTGGTGATCCCCTGACGTTTCATCCAGCACACTCAGGTTAAAATTTCTATCAGACAATGCAATAATAAATAATAATCATTACATTACTGTACCATCAGCCTCAGCAGTACTTCGTGTTTAATGCGAACTAGCACATATTAGCATGCTAACTGGCTAAACTAAGATGACAAACCTGGTTAATATTACCTGCCTAAACCAATGTGAGCACGTTAGCATACCACTGGAGCATGCTAACACACTCACATGGCACAACAACGCTGTGGACTGTTTCTATTGTACATTTTAGAGCTACGTCTTGATAAAAAATGAATGAGAACTGAGGAGTGGCTGTGTATTTTTAACTTTATGGAGGACTAAGCTTTGGTAAAGTAGTCCGATTAAAACCTTTGTAGCTGCCTGATGCCAGGGACAAATATGTGCTTTGTCTCATAATTACAGCTTGTGTGTGTGTGTGCATTTGTTAAGGCCTCTGTTGAAATATGTGCCCGCAGGACCTGAGAACATACAGCGTTTATGCTGTAGATTATACAGCAGGAAACACTGGTGGACCCCTGGTGTGTGTGCGTATGTGTACGTGGGTGGGTGGTTGCGTGTGTTTCTTGATCTCTCTCTCTCAGCATGTACAGACGCTCACAGTGTATGTTCATGTCTGCAGGATTTTCAGTGGATTTTCTCTAGATATAGGATGTTTGTCTAAGAATTACTTTGTTAAGTAATCAGTTAATCCAGGCATAAAGTAGTAAATATATCACATGAAATTAAAAAAAATGTAATCAGACGGGGACTTCAGAATATCACATTTTAGCACCAATGAATTCTGAAACTACTAAATACTTCAAAGATCTTTTTCTTTCACTTTTAATGCCAAACATGAACCATGTATGGCCTAAAATCTGACTCTTACTCTTCCCTGCTCTCTTGTCCCCGTCCAGTGATGCCGTCTCCTCAGTTCTTTGACGGCCAGGCTCTGGTCTCCTGGAGTGATCCGGACATTACCGTCGCTGTTCCCTGGTACATGGGCCTCATGTTCCGCACCAGGCAGCCTGCTGGAACCCTGATGCAGGCCAATGCCGGACCCTCCTCCACCATCAACCTCATGGTGAGCTACAGTATAAAGTACATGCTCAAGAAAAAAAAAAGTCAACTGTCAACATAAATCTCGTCATCATCAGCATAGAGTTTGACTTAATTTCTTTGTAGTTGACGTCAACGGAAAGTCAGTACCTGTAGGTTGTAGCATTGAAGCTGCAGTCTTGTCATTAGATTTCTCCATCTTCCTCTAGGTGAGTGAGCAACAGGTACGCATGGAGGTGTTGCTGAGACAGCAGCTGGTTGCGTCGCTGGGCTTCCCCCAAGTTCGGGTCAATGACGGGGAGTGGCACCACTTGCTGGTAGAACTGAGGAGCATTAAAGACGGCAAAGACATCAAATACATGGCTGCTGTGTCGCTGGACTATGGCATGTACCAGGTACGGGCAAATTGCATCGCAAATAGACGAGAATGTACACGAGGGTTAGGTTTTTGTGAGGAAATGTTCACTTTTCCATCCTGTGTTTTTAAGCAGAAGTCTGTGGAGATCGGTCATGACCTCCCTGGCCTGAAGCTGCAGACTCTTCATGTTGGAGGTTTGCCTGGAGTGAACAACCATGTCAGCAAAGGATTTGTTGGATGCATACAGGTAAGTGTATTTGTATGTATTTCAGAATTTTCCCCCTTTTTTTTCCAAAATTTGAAAAGAACCTGACAGCAGTTTTCTGTTTTCTTGGACCACTTCTTCACCTCCATCAGGGTGTGCGTATGGGTGAGACTTCCACCAATGTCGCCAACGTGAACATGGCTCAGGGTCTGAAGATCCGCGTGGAGGACGGCTGCGACCTGGCTGACCCCTGTGACTCCAACATCTGCCCTGAGAACAGCCACTGCAGTGATGACTGGAGCACACACACCTGTGTCTGTGACCCAGGTAATAAAACTCATACACTTAAATGACCCTTATAATCTCCTATACATTGCTCAGTGACGTTTGAATTTTACTGCTCACTCTTTTCTGTCTGTCCTGCAGGTTATTTTGGTAAGGAGTGTGTGGATGCCTGCCACCTCAACCCTTGTGAGCACGTTTCCACCTGCGTTCGCAAACCAAGTTCCTCCCACGGCTACACCTGTGAATGTGGACAGAATTACTACGGCCAGTACTGTGAAAACAAGTAAGGTCCCTTCCTCTGTGGTTATGTTTGTGTTTTTGAGTGTGTAGAGTTGATGCTAATTTCTTTAATCATGATCCGACAAAAGGCAGTTGCTTATTTCTCAGCTCAAATGTTTTCAAGAACGCATTTTAGTGTGCTATTTAGCTGTAATATGAGAAGATTTATGAGCTAAACCAAGCAATAATAATCAGCCTACAGGCTGGTTTAGGCCTTGTTTGTCTGCAGCCTTCAGAAACTGTCCAAAATAATCGTGGTAATAATTTAGTGATGTTTAAATGTTAAATGTTGTATCACAAGAAGATTGCATCTTAAATTTTACAGAAGTAAGGTTCCCTTGCCGAGCGGACCCTCCAAGACCTGCTGACGGTCTTCTGTATCTGGATGTTAAAAATTAAGTAGATTAAAAATGGAGTTTGCCTCACACAGAGACAAAACCCACTAATCTTCTTTAATTATGTTGGGCTCTTACTCTTTTTGTAATGTTGCCAACCTCCTGAGTCTTTCAGAGCAGCTTTATTGATCACTAATCTGAACTTGATAGTGTTCATGTGCCTGTGAGCGTGAGCAAAAGAGAGAGGAAAGACCAGGTCATCGAAAAGAAATAATCAGAAATTAAACTGGGAAGACCATATAAATGCACAGAAAGTGGTGCATTCAAAGTGGTTTGCACAGTCAGCGTTGTCTGAGAGCTCGTGTGAAATAGCCGTCCCTGATTGAGAACATTTCTCGCTGAACTCTGACCCCTATGACACGCATCACTTTCTGTCTTAAGCAGGATGTGGGATTCCCCCTCCACGCCTGACTGATCCTCTATAGGTGTTCAGTCACCGCTGCCCTCATGCCGCTGCGCGTCCCCTATCAGATCGCATCGCCCAGTCAGAGATCGCATCTTTAGAGAGAGAAAGAGAGTCTGTGTGTGTTTGTATGAATGAGTCACACCTGATTCACTCACTTTAAAGTGGGGAGGAAGTTTATCCTAGATTCAGGGCAACAGAGAACATTTAGTTGGAGATCAATTTAACAGATAGTCGACTATCAGATTTGGAGTATTTTTGTTCAAGCGGATACCAGACTGGTAACACGTCAAAACTTGATCAACCATCACTTTGCTTGTATGATACTTTATTTTTATTTTATTCTAAAATAACTGGAACTACAACAGGTGCACTGGTCCAACTGAATGTTGACTAAAATCACAAATCCAAAATCACCATTAGTCCACTCTTTCACCTTACAGTAGCTATAAAATGTAATCATGGAATGGAAACTGCTGTCATTATAATGCATGTTCAAAATGTAAAAAAAAAAGTATTGTTATTAATATTATTATTATTTACACACTCAGTAATTACTAAGCAACATTAGCATTCATTTGAGCTTGTGATTCTGGTCACCTGGAAAATATAAGTCCAATATTGACTCTTTTTTTAGCTCTGGTTTGGTTTGGGAAATATCTGGCTCTATAGCTGCTAAATAGTTGCTAACTGCCTTTTGGTGGAGAGAAAGTATTTTCAAGTGGATCTTTGGAGCTTTTTGCTAGAAGAGCTGCCTGCTACAGCTGACAACAACACTATCGAAGCAATGAGAGTCAACCAAAACAGTAGCACTGCGGGCCGGACCGTGAACTGACCCTGCTATAAAGCTCCTCAAAGCTGAGGGGAGTGACCCCAAACACAGTGTCACATTGTCATTTTATACATTGTTGTTATAAAAATAATAATAAATAATCAGTTATAGTTGCTTTAATTTGTGTGTCATTGTGTTTGATGACAGAGTGGAGAAGCCGTGTCCTCAGGGTTGGTGGGGCAGTCCAATGTGTGGACCCTGTAACTGTGACACCAGCAGGGGATTTCATAAAGACTGCAACAAGACCTCTGGAGAGTGTCGCTGCAAGGTAAAAACATACATGACATTTTCCAGGTTAAAAAAGGAATGACACAGTCAGCACACTCAGGGTTTTTGTTGATGTAACCTTACCTGGTCTGGTATGATCAGTAATTCATGATAACTTATGTCAGCTAATGCTAGCAAACACAAGACCTTTAATACAGTATCAGTCATCCTTGTCTTCTCCTCCTGCAGGAAAACCACTATCGGCCAGAAGGGGAGGACACTTGCTACCCCTGCGAGTGTTTCTCTGTTGGCTCTGAGTCTCGAACCTGCGACCCAGTCACTGGACAGTGCCCGTGTAAAGGCGGAGTCATCGGCCGTCAGTGTAACCGCTGTGATAACCCCTTCGCTGAGGTCACACCTACTGGATGCGAGAGTATGTAAATTTACAGTATATATTTTGTAATTATGTGCATTTATTGCATTTGTCCATTTATCTTTGCTAATTTCCTTGCTCAACATTCTCAAAGATACCAAATACCAAATTTGTATAAAATAATAGACAAGACATCTACAAAGTTAAAACAGAGTATATTTGATACTGTTAATGTAGAATAAGATGATTTTTTACAACTTAAAAGCTACTTAAAGGCAAATAAAATTGGAAAAGTGGATTTTAGGGTATTAAGCAATAGCTCTGAAGGTTGTAAAAATGAGTTAGAAACGCTTTTAACTTCTGCAAATGTACCAATATCAGTGAGAAATCAGCAAACTGCATAAGAGCCATTTTTACTGACATTAAATAAACTAATTCACTCATATAAAATAGTCCACATCTATTCCAAAATATTATCAAAGCACATGGATACTTTTTGTGAGAAATAAAACTATGGATTCAGATACATTCTTCTAAATTAAAAAATGGTTTGAGCTGTTCATGACAAGTACAGTAAAGAAAAAAAATCATTTCAGAAGTGTGGTGTATTATTCCTTTAGCTGTGAATGAGCTCAGATGAATCGATGAAGTGTCAAAAGGAGACAAATAGTGTCGCTCACATCTGCTGGTGCTGCAGTTGAGCTAACTTCACGTCTTTGTCAGCACCCAGTCAAGCAGAAGAGGCAAGTCTGGCTAGTGGGCTAACTTGGCAGTGGGACTGCCCACACACAATACAGTAGAGATGAATAGGAGACAAAAACCACAAAGTCCCCCGAACAGAAGACGAATGTCAATGTGTTTACTGTTTGACCCGATATGAAGCTCGTCAAAGTCTCACAACGTGTTTGGACTTTTAATGGAAGTTCCCTGTGACAATTTGGTTCTTTTGTTCAAAAATAAGAAAAAAAAAGATGCCGAAAATGTTGCTTTGTTCATTTCTGATGAAGTGGATTAAAGACATTCTTTCATATCTGAAAAGACAAATAGCAGGGAAGAAGTGACAAAGGGAGTGAGAATGGAAGAATGAAACAAGCGAGGGGTTTCTCTGCTCGTGTCCTGCGGGTCATTGAGACGTGACCATCCATGGCAGGCCTCATACTGATCTGTCAGCT
Organism: Lutjanus erythropterus; assembly: GCF_056507025.1. Taxonomy (NCBI): domain Eukaryota; kingdom Metazoa; phylum Chordata; class Actinopteri; order Lutjaniformes; family Lutjanidae; genus Lutjanus; species Lutjanus erythropterus. The sequence continues at coordinate 11,001,526 of NC_139338.1, forward strand.
CTGCACCAAGCACAGCTCGCTGACCCTAACCCTTAATGTCACCAGAGCCTTTAATACAGACAGAACGTCTTGTATGAAGACGAGGACAGGTCAACGATAAGCTTATTTAATCAAAATTATAACTTTTATTCAGGTTATGAATGAGTTATGTGTCATAGGAGTGAAGTGGAATGCAAGAGTTAAAAATGAAACATGGGAATTAAATGCCATGTGTGACTAAGAGGAGCCACAAACAAGCAAACAAGCCTGCAGGTCTCAGCTTGGTTTCTCCTGGAGATTTATTAACCCAGATATATTGAAATGAATTATGTGTCGAAGCTTGTGTAATTGCTCTGCAGGCTTAACTTGGTTGAATGTCACTGTGCTGGTCCGTCTGGCTGTTTCAGAAGGTAGTGGATTGACTAGGTGGTGTCCTGAGGTGTAACAAAAGCAGGCGTTTACGGTTGAAAGTGAGTTTTTTTTTGTGGAAGAAGTTCAGGTGAAGTTCAGTTTAAGATGCGATCACGTAATACTGTCAAACCAATTTATAGTAGCACATGCCTGATGTATCGGTGTGCTGGAAGATTAATGTGTAAGGCAATGGTGTGTCAATGGCAGTAGCCCATGACTGATGCTAAACCTTCTGTTTTTTGTTTGTCCTTCACTCCACAGTTGTGTATGAGAGCTGTCCCAAGGCGTTTGACGCAGGCATCTGGTGGCCCAAGACCAAATTTGGACGCCCTGCTGCTATGAACTGTCCCAAAGGATCCCTCGGTGAGTGCTTTTAATTATTAACATGGAATAAATATTTAGCTCTGGATGTAGTCAAAACACTGTGGTCCACTCCACACCAATGGAGATTCAGGCCGATGATGCTAAAGATCATATTTAAAGTCAGCAATATGAGATTTATCAGTCCTTTTTTGGGAAAACTTATTAAATAAGGAAATAGTTTGGAGTTGATTAGCTTCAGATACACTTTTTCTGTTTGGATGCAAAAGCTACTGATCACACCAGACCAAGTAACCTACTGATCACACCAGACCAAGTAACCCTGTAGCAGCAACACTCCTGAGTGCATGTTTTATTGAACATGAAGTCATCTTTGCATTTCTAAACCCAATGAGATGGTAGAATGATCATAGTTATTGAATAACGGCTGGTAAATTTAGCTGCATGTGTGGCTGTGTTGTTGTCAGTTAGTGTATTTTAAGGCATATGAGCACACACTTACTCTCTCTCTCTTTGAAGCGTAAAAACAGTAAATAGGCTCTCTGATTGGTCCGTTCATTCAACAGAGCTTTCTCATCGGCCAATCACGTACAGGTTTGTCAGTAGAGACTCCTGGAAAAATACCAGGTGCTGTACAGTAAGAGCTGACAGTAATACCACGCCTCCTCCAGTGTGTTTGTGTGTGTGTGTGTGTGTGTGTGTGTGTGTGTGTGTGTGTGTGTGTGTGTGTGTGTGTGTCTGTGGGAGAGAAACAGTGGAGGTGAACTCAAGATTCGAGTTCACTGACCTGCTCCCAGTAAAGCACTGTCACTCTCCTGGTTACCCACTTGGTTACTGCCATCACCATGGTGACCCCTTTGTCTTCTCCCCAGACTCGGTGGGGAATTTATTTGCTAACATTTCTCGTCGCCTTCTCTTAGCTCCGACTGGCAACTCCTTCAGCCATTTCTTCTTTTCGCAACAATAGCATGTGAAGAGACTTTGCATTTGGATGAAGTCTTTTCTCAAACTGAATCAGACTGGAACAAGTCAGGATGGTTTCAAATATTTAAACCGCTAAGACAGGAAGCGTTTTACAGTTTTGAGTTGCAAATATTCAGAGAAGTTAAGCTTCAGCGTCTGATCAAACTGGGGTTCATTTTCGTGCACTGTGGCTGTTTCTCTCTGTTTTTTGCATTTCTCCCACAGAAAGAATGTTGCTTTACTAGCTTATTTTTGACTTATGTTAAATTATAACATCATAATATTACCTGTAAGTAAAATATAGATTTAATTATTTTTAAAACCCCAAAAATGTAGTTGGTAGTAAGGTTGCTCCAATCAGGACTTTGGAGGACGAATTAATCATTATTTATTTAACTATTCTTAACAACATTGTGTATTCAGTATAAGTGTAGAACAACTTGAAAATGATCATAGATACAATAATATACAATAATATAGTGAGTTTACTAATAACAATTTGATAAAAAATATTTTTTAATATGATTTTTTAAATTTGCCTATTTAGAAATGAAGGGGATGTAGTTGTGACTACAGATGAATTTGAACAAAGGAAATAGGGAAAAAATAATAAACTGCCCTGTTTTAAACACAACGTTCACTTGTGATATCATGGTGCATTCAAGGATTCACTCACCTAATGGAAACTCCACCCACATTTAGTGTATAGTAGGTGTTAATTTCAGATCATAACACGTTGTCTCCTGATGAGCTTTTCTGATCAGCCTTTATAGACACTGCCAGTCAAACTACTTACGACAACAACAACAAGAACAACTTGTTGAGTTGTGTCTGTTGGTATTTCTTTCTGGCTGCATAAAGCCCTAACAACTTTAATAAATAAGGTAGGGCAGCTTATTGTGTGTAGCCTGAGAGGGGAAACCCAGGGCAAAAAACCCATCTGAAAAAACATTTTACGAAACTGTATTCTCACATTGTTTGGATGTGCCTTAATATTATTTTGTGAACATGCATGCCTGTGAATCACTTTTTTGTTTGCTTGTTTGTTTTTTTTACAGGCACCGCCATCCGTCACTGTAGTGTTGAGAAGGGCTGGTTGTTGCCTGAGCTCTTCAACTGCACCACCATCACCTTCTCCCACCTGAAGAAACTGGTGAGCACTGGAGAAAATAATACATTTATACTGTCGCTTCCTGCCAGAAGTCTCTCACTCAGTTATGACAAGTTTCCAGGTTTATCTTCTATTAACAGACTAAATGCGTGTTGAGGTAGTTCTACAACACTTTGGTCTGTGAAACCCTTTCAAAATTATTCACCAGGCTGTAGTTGCCTCTGTAGGCTGTTTTAGTCTTTCTTAATAATAATCACAATGACTACAGACAGCTATTTAAATAAACTATACATGTTAAGAGAGCCAATGTGTCTTTAACAATGTGTAGGATGAAACTGGAGTTTTACACACAGTATTGCACCTATTATTTTGAACCTGAACCTAATACTCGAGGCTTGAGCTTCTCAAAGTCCCACTAATCCTGGGATTGACCAACTTCTATTATGTTTCCTCACACCCACTCCGCTTTCTCTCTTTGCCCTGACCTGCTTGTTCTTGTTCTTTTTCCGTCCCTCGTCCCTCCAGAACGAGGACCTGCGCCGCAACAGCTCAAGGATGAACAGCGAGCACTCCAAGACGATTGTGCGTTTGCTTCACAGCGCCACCAATAACACCCAGCGTTACTATGGCAACGATGTGAAGACGGCTGCCCAGCTGCTGAATCACGTGCTGCAGTATGAGAGCCAGCAGGCGGGATTCGACCTTACCGCCATGAAGGACGCAGAGTTCAATGAGGTACAACAAAATGTTTCAGCTCTCCCGGATGGATTTCGACTTCAATAGCCCTTTTTCACATTTTTATATGAACCAAATATTGCTCTCTCCAAACCAACCAAACTCCACAGGCAAAACCAGTAATTTTACTCAGCGGAACACAAGAGTTGCAGGTCTACTACTGCCTTGAACTTTTAGTTTGTTTGTGTTGTTGTGACACTTTGGTGAATCCAAATTATCCTTTTAAACCACAGAAGATGCACAATAATACAAACAAACAAAGCGGTGGTAGACCAGCAACTCCCATTTTCTGTGAAGTAAAATTTCTAATTTCACCAGTGGGGTTTGGTTGGTTTAGAGAAAGCGATATTTGGCTCATAGTAAAGCATGGAAAATATTCTAAATATAGTGTACACTTAAACACATATTGATTTGTTTAAGTGGACCTTTATTTTTTAGTGGCTAAAACATGTTTTTGCTGCTGACCCTGTTTACAGCAGTACATCGCGTAGCTTTAGCGCTGGTTCGATATCTACATCGACTGACTTTCAAGAAATACCCCCTACAACCCCAGTTCAAATAATCCAAACTATCCCTTTAAACCTTTAATTCTGAGAAACCCTGCCTATAGCACTGGGAGCACTGGCGACACACTGCCCTCCACTGGTTGATCCTCATTGGTAGAGCAACTTGATCCATCAGTGTAGTAATCTAATACTCCCCCTGCTGCTTTGTTATCAGTCTCTTGTGATATTTGTGTGATGAATTCACTTTCAATAACCCACAATTATGGTGGATCTTTCCAGAACTTGGTGCGAGCAGGCAGCTCCATACTGGATCCTGACAACAAGGAGCACTGGGAGCAGATCCAGAGGACAGAAGGTGGCACCGCCCATCTGCTCCGCAACTTCGAGGACTACGCCAACACCCTGGCACAGAACGTCAGGAAAACCTACCTGAAGCCCTTCACCATCGTCACAGAAAACATGAGTGAGTGAAGTGCTAATTTTGACAACAAATTTTACTTTAGTCATAGTCTTTTGACTAAAGCATGAATTAGTTTAGTTTACAGGCTAATCTAATCAGTACTGGACATCAGTGGTTTCTCTTAGCTCTTGGCGAAAATTCTTAGTCAACAAAATAAACACTGGAGCTGTAATCACATTGTGTGAAACTGGGACACATAATCACATTTCGTCCTCGTCCTTTGCTTCTGTCTCCTCTTCTTCCTTCCACTTCTGTCTGACCGCTATCTAGTTCTAACCGTGGACTACCTGGACACGTCAGACCCGGAGAAGGCGACGTTGCCTCGGTTCCAGGACATCCAGGAGACCTACTCCAAAGAGCTCGGGTCCTCCGTCCACTTCCCCCAGTTCAACCTGCGTATGAAGGGCCAGAGAGGTAGGCAGAATCAGTCCTCCCTCGCTCTGTTCCGAGTTTAAAATGTGTAGGAAAAAAAGACAACACCAGTCTTATCTATCGCTGTCCCCTCCCAGCAGAGCCCACGCCTGCCCCTCCAACTCAAACCGAACCCCCACAGGAGGAGGAACACACAGTGTCTGATAGGAGACGGCGCCATCTTGAGCCAGCTGCGCCTCTGCCAGTCGCCGTGGTGATAGTGTACAAATCACTGGGGAAGCTCCTCCCGGAAAGATACGACCCCGACCGCAGGAGTCTGAGGTAGACCGCTCACACTTAATTAAAGTTCAGGCATCCCTTCACACCGCCATATAACATTATTTGTTGACGTTTTTGTTAGACACAGATGACAAAGGAGTGCAGACCAACTTTCTCACACGCTTAAATGATTAAATTATGAAGTGTAATCTACTTACACATTTGCAAACAAGGCCTAAAAGAATGGAGACTGATCAGCCCACACACTATCTGAGCCCTAAAAGTCTCCACTGTACTGACTTGTGTATACAGTCCATCATATTCTGTAAACGTTTGAAGAAAACTTACGTCACCTGAGAGTATTCATCTTTATTGTTAATGCATGCCATAACATTTACTGTAGTCGTGTTTGAAGGAACCACCTTATCACTACCTGCAAAGGCCTGTAAGATACCGTTTAGTCATTCAGAAAAAAATGAGCATGGATTCAGGGAGTGTTATGTTATTTGTTCTTTATGTGTGTGAAAAAAGAGAGAGTTCCTAAAATATGTTTCTAAGATAAGAATAAGAAGTTAACAAAATATGACCTAGTGTAAACAGGCTTTGAATCTCTTATGTTATAGTCTGCTCTACATGAGTGGTTGTGTGTGTGTGTGTGTCTGTGCAAGAAAGACATAAAAAAAAAAAAAAGAAAAGAAATGTGACCATAGGTCAGTGTTTAAAAAGCAGAGATGCAGAGATTGTCACGGTACAATAACTGTCTCAGAAAATATAATATATTATTATCATTATTATTATCAATGACCCTTAAATAAATGAGAACATAAAGTTTTTTTTTGTTTGAACAGGCTCTTTATTTTTATTTCACAAAATGTTATATATTTAAATAAATAAATAAATAAAAACTCCTGTTTGAACAAAAGAAATTAGGAGGAAAATAGTAGCAGAATCTCTATAATCTCTGTTATACACTGGAATTAAATATATTTTGTTTAATAACACTATTACAGTACAATTCAGTAGCATAGTGACCCACTGCAAACCTTATTAAATACATTACATAAATCATTTCAGGTCATAATTAATTGTGTTTTTTTTTATTCTTTCCAGGTTGCCCAACCGTCCAGTCATCAACACAGCCATAGTGAGCGCCACAGTGCACAGTGAGGGTCCGCCTCTTCCTCCCGTCCTGGACCCCCCCATCACCCTGGAGTACACCCTGCTGGAGACGGAGGAGAGAACCAAACCTGTCTGCGTCTTCTGGAACCACTCCATCGCGTGAGTCGGACTTGAACCGCTCACACGCCAGGAACTTTTGCAGATAAAACAGCATTCGTATTTTTTTGTTTGCATTCTGCTGTAAATGTTTCTGTTTCTTATTTTTAATCATGAGCATTTGAGCACTTCATTTAAAATCACACATGATACATAGTGTAATTATGACAGATCTGTCTCATTGGCTAAACAAATACACCATTTTTCCCACCGTTTTTCTCCCAGTTCTTTCAGGAGTCGTATGGAGTAGGTCATCTGTTGTAAATGTTTAACAATTTAGACAAAGGGGCCTGTAGTGAGCCAGTTTCTCTGAAGGGAGTGTTGTGTAATGGCCTTTTGATTTGCTGCCAGCAAGATCTTTAGAAGCTAAGTATCATCTTTACTCAGCCCATTAGGGATACGTCTAAGATAGAGGGATGTGAATGTTGTACTGGTAGAAAAGTCAAGGACAAGACCAAAAACCATCAGCATCATCAGCAGTGTTTTCTCCACGTTCCCTCCAGAAGTATGCTCGTAAATGTCTCACTTTCTTCTCTTGTGTTTGTGTTTTGGTGTGTTTAGGATCGGAGGAACAGGCGGCTGGTCCGCTAAAGGCTGCGAGGTGCTCAACAGGAACAACAGCCACATCAGCTGTCAGTGTAACCACATGACCAGCTTCGCCGTGCTCATGGACATTTCCAAGAGAGAGGTACTGCCAAAAATATCCCGCCATATCAGCGCCATATAAAACACCCAACCGAGCTTGTTATTTTCTGCCTTTTTGGTCACTGTTGTGACTTGACGTTTTGGACCGCCTCTCCGCAGCACGGCGATGTTCTCCCCCTGAAGATCGTCACCTACACCACCGTGTCAGTCTCCCTGTTCCTCCTCCTCATCACCTTCATCCTGTTGTGCCTCTTGCGCCGGCTCCGCTCCAACCTCCACGCCATCCACAGGAACCTGGTAGCGGCGCTCTTCTTCTCCGAGCTCGTCTTCCTGCTCGGCATCAACCAGACCGACAACCCGGTGAGTGCATTTGTAGCCGTCAGCGAACAGAGTGCAGAGGCAGTTTGCGAACATATTCTTATTGTCGTTCAAGTCAAGTTTTGTTAGACGTGGTTGTTACAGTGATGATTTCTTACATTTGTTTGGTGGTGGTTTGTGTATTTGTACTTCTAACACTTAGAGTGGCAGAAGTTTGACATCTCAACCAGTTATCCATCACTTTTAGCTGATAATTTTGACTTTTTAACACTTACTTTTTGACGTATCACCATTTAGCAAGTACTTTTAGCTATCAATTTTAACCATTTATTCATTTATTAATGTTATTTCAACCATTTACACTTTACTTGTAACTAATTATTTAAAAAGTTATTTGTTACTTTAAGCTAACCATTTCATTCTTTACTTTTAGGTAACAATTTCAACCATGTATTCATTACTTTTAGCTAGCTATTTCACCTGGCTATCTAGTACTCTTAGCTAACTAACTAACTAACTACCTAACTAACTGTTACTTTTAGCTAATATTTTACCTGCTTGACCAATCTGCTCACTTGCTAACTAGTTTTCACACACTCTTAATTACAACATGTAGTGTTCAGGTGTTGACGCAAAGGGTTTTTAATCAAATTATAATTTATATTGTCTATTTGTCCCTTTTCCGTTCATGCTAGCCTGTTTTTCATTATGCATTAATCAGACAAAGTCAGAAACAGTGTGAGAAGAATGTCATCCTGGGTGTTTAGATGGAAAACGAGACAGACCGCAGATACATTATGATACAGGAACACACCAGTTTATACTCATCCTATGTTTGTGACATAGTGAAACCTGAGAGGGGATGAAAATGTTTCACTCTGGTGTTTACTGAATTTAACTGCCATGCATCCTTGGATATTTGTTTGGCCTGCGGGCAGCAATCTAACTCGGTGTTGACAGGAGCTTTACCTGGCTTAGTGGGCCAAGACTTACCTAAGAGTCTGCCTCTATTTGACAGATTATGATGTGTTTCTCGACTAATGACTTGAATAGTCAGGAATGCGCTGGTGTCCTGAGACATCTCTAAATATAACCTCATGTAAGCTGATTTTAGTGAACTTGACGGTCCCAGCTGAATGTGGCTTTGTTACTGTAAACCACTCTGATTTTGAAGGTGTTGGATGCAGACTGAGATAAAGTCTGATGAGCTAATTTTGTTATGTTCATAATCCAATTTGTCGTTGATTTGGTCACAGTAGCAGCCAGACACATGCATACACACACACACACACACACACATGCAGACATACAGTACAGGATCAAAAGATGTGGGATTTCTTTGAAGTCTGCTGACACAGACATTCGGACTCACACACACACACACACACACACACACACACACCTCTGTGTGCCAGTAGTGGAGACATGCTGTGACTGGTACTTGTCTCCAGAAGCAGACCTCAGGGCAGTAGGCCCTGGCAAAGGTTTCCCAAAACAACTTATTAGTTTTCACTTGATAAATCTCTCGCATGTCTGTGGTACATAAAACATAATTAATCTGTTAATTGGCAGGTAATCCTTCTTTTAGAAGAAGAAATGAGGTTTGAAAAGCTTAGACATTTGGTATGTTTTGGGGAGACGGGTTCAAACAGTGGACAGAAAACAAGCTGAAATTGGTTTTTAACTCGTGACAAGCAGCTTTGTAAATTGTGTCATTCACCAGTGTCTTTTTAATTCTTTTTTGCTAAAACATAGTGTAACAGTAGTAAAAGTGGAAGAATTGAGTAATTTCAGTTAAAATGTCATTTAAAAAGCACATACCAGACTCAGTAAGGCTGGAGCTGTAAAACTCCTCAGTGTATTGGACTGAGTAGCGGCATATTTTATTGAATATGTAAGAAGAAGGATGTGTTATTTCTTCTGTCAGATACAACATAGTCTTGCTTTAAAATGAATTTGTCAGCTCTGACTAATCTGGCTAAACCAGATGTCAAGACACAAGACAGCACAAGATCATCAGGTCCGACTGTCAGGGAGGCAGTAACTTCCAACCCCCAGCCGTTAACAGATGTACTACTACATCACATCTCATCTCATTAAAAATGAATGAAACAAAGCCATGGAACTGAGAACTGAGAGAACTCTAGAGTTTATTCACACAGTGTCTGACCAACTTATATCCTCCGATTTAACAGATTTGACTAACAGCTTGAGTTTAGGAATTCCTCACATAACTGTGAAAGATGGGACCAAGTCATTGTTTTGCAAGTCACAAAGCTTGAAGCTGACTGTAGTCACGTGACTTGAGATCACACATCCACTTACTGTGACTGGTGGGTGAAGTTTTATGAACATAACGATTGCCAGGTCAGATCAACCAACAAACCGGGATATAAGATGAGGAGAATGGAAGTTTACAAGCTTTAGATTCGTTGTTGGAGTCTTGTCTTGCTTCGTGTAATGATGTTCTGACTCACGGTGTTTTGACTGCGACGATGAAGGGGGCTCAAGCGCTGACTAACAACATGCTGCATTATCTGCACCTGTACTGTAGGATTCTTTACAAGTAGAAGCCAAGTCTGCGGATAGATTTTAAGAAAGTGAAAGAGTTTCATCTGTTTGTTTTTTCATCTCTCTGAATCCATAAGTGCATGTTTGTGTGCATGCATGCCTTCCATTTAGTGTTTAGGTGTGTGTGTGTGTGTGTGTGTGTGTGTGTGTGTGTGTGTGTGTGTGTGTGTGTGTGTGTGTGTGTGTGTGTGTGTGTGTGCGCGTTCATGTGTGTGTGTGTTTCAGAACTGTGGAATGCTGTCAGTGTGAGCCCGAGGCTATCTGCAAGATGATTTATAATCCTGTCAAAGCAGTGTCTCTTTCTCGCTCTCTGATCTCCACAGCCATGCACAGCATTACTAAAATACAGTATCTCACTGCTGGGACATTCCCTGGTATACTGCATTCCTGCAGTGCAGCAGCAGACGTTCAGATCTGGAGAGAAGAGGACAGACTGTGGGGATAGGTTCAATCACGACTGTCTTACATAAGTTGGCAAAGTTGAAAATCTTGTGGTATACCACCAGTAGGGTGGCAACTATTGATTATTTTCATTGTCCATTAATCTCCTAATTACTTCGGAAACACTTTCTATGAAGGTTGTGTCTATAAGGCAATTGGTGTCAACCAATTGATGCATTGGCCAATGTTGCGCATCAACAGCACTATGTTGTAAAATGTTGTTAAATGCCAGATAACCAGATGGATGATGGGAGGATGAGTTTAGAGAATGTTCATCTGATCAGTTGACAGAAAGAGAGCAGCACAGCGGAGTGATAGCAGCTTTGTTTTGAGTTTGTTTTTTCTCATCCCTGCTGTTTGCTGATCACTTATCTGGATTCTCTGGAAATGTAGACTCATCTTCATTTTTCTGTTTTTCCTTTCTGTCCCTTTTCTTTTCCCGTTCCCTCTCTCCCTCCAGTTCGTGTGCACGGTGATCGCCATCCTCCTCCATTACTTCTACATGTGCACCTTCGCCTGGATGTTCGTGGAGGGGCTGCACATCTACCGCATGCTGACGGAGCTGCGGAACATCAACCACGGCCACATGAGGTTCTACTATGCCATCGGCTGGGGCATACCCGCTATTATCACCGGTGAGACACACACACACACACACACACACACACCCAAACATGCTCAGAAACAGAGCAGCGGAAGATGGCAGATTGTCAGGATGCATTCGTGCTGTGACTCGTCTCTTCTGGGGAGGCTGCAGTGATCCTCGTGGGAAAATTAATGAAGGAGAGACAGAGGGAGAAAGAGAGGAGGAGAGACACACTGAGAGAGAGACAGTCTTTGTCTGGATGTCAGATTAAGACAAAAACAGTAGCAAAAATCTCAAGTATAATAGAAATCCAGTGTGTGTTTTTCGTGGGAATTTTATCTTGATGTGCTGCAAAGTCATAAATGATTTGTTGATTTATTTGTTTTTATAACCTATTTTATGGTCTCTGCTGTTTCTAATTCATACTATGTCTTTATGCCTCGCATTTAGTACAGATTTTACTTTATAACACTTTCATTTACACTACGATTATACATTAAATGCTTTGCGATGTACTGATATGCTTTGGCAGTACTACATGTCAAATGCATACTTTATGGGAATCTGAGTTGATTCACAGTGTGAGAGAGCTATAGAGTTACAGAGCAAAACATACACAGATCCAAAAAGTACAAATATAAGGAATGAAAATGATAAATGACAGTGATGAGTAAGACGATAGTGGGAAAACTGGAATACAGGAGCAGGGGCGCTCCTTCAAAGGGGAGGAGAACCAGGCAGGAAGATGAGAGAAGATTTCTTGACTTTGTTACCTAAACAATTCTAACTCTTGTTTCATGTTTTGTTGTGTGCTTTCTGTGTGTTTGCGTAGGTTTGGCAGTGGGTCTTGATCCTCAGGGTTATGGGAACCCTGACTTCTGCTGGCTCTCTGTCCATGACACACTCATCTGGAGCTTCGCAGGGCCGATCTTTGTAGTTGTCCTGGTACGTACATGAATTGTTTGTCTTATTGTGTTGAATGTATTCGGATCATGACTGTGGAAAAAGCAAAGTTAAATCAAGAGAATTAAGTGCTCTGTTAACACTCTCCCTCCTTCTTTCTCTCTCTAAAGGTGAACATAGTGATCTTTATTATGGCTGCGAAGGCGTCATGTGGTCGCAGGCAGAAGGCTATGGAGAAGTCGGGAGCCATGTAAGTTTTTTGTGTCACATTAATAAGTCAACATGGAGCACAACTTTCACAAAGTTTTGCCAAATGTTATTCCACTGCAGGAACTTTTCGCAGGGACTAGGAACCTTTGAAAGGAACTCCAAGGCAGGGACCAGGGTCTAACTTAAGTCTTGAGGATATTCTTTTTTATTTGAATTTTCTGCCTCTGAATTCAACTCCTGAAATTGTCAATTAGTCAGTTAAATTTAGAGGCAAAGGAAAAGCTTTTAAATGTCAAAGTCTAGTGAGACAGATTTGCTTCCATATTCAACACATCAACATGGAGTTACAGAAGAAAGCTTACAACAGATGAACCAAAGACAAAATCCAGGCCTTATTGAGCACAGAGACAAAATTCAGCGAGGATTTTCCTTCTGTTGCAGATAATGCAAAGCCTGTTCCCTTATATGTAGTCATCTTTGTCCTTATAATCAGGCCCAAAAATGAAGTGTAAAAAGCCATTAGGTAAAAATCACAGACAATAACAGGTTCTTCGTAGTTCCTAGTTACTATAAAGTATAACTTTTTGGGACTTTGCTAAGCTGATTTGTATATGCCTTCCCTCCTCAGTCCTGCGCTGCGAATGGCTTTCCTCTTGCTGCTGCTCATCTGTGCGACCTGGCTGCTCGGCCTCATGGCGGTCAACAGTGATGTGATGACCTTCCACTACCTGTTCGCTGTCTTCAGCTGTCTGCAGGTAACGCTGCGTTTATGTTTGTGTCTGTCAGTCCACCTCTTTCTTCCTCCCCTGTTTGTAATACATCTCTTTTGCTTCCTTCACAGGGAGTCTTCATCTTCTTCTTCCACGTGGTCTTCAACAAAGAGGTGAGGAAGAACCTCAAGAACGTGCTCACTGGAAAGAAGAGCGTACCGGATGAGTCCAGCACCACAAGGGCCTCTTTGCTCACAGTGAGTGAACACGTCATTCTTTGACATTTCTCACAGATATTTCTTTGGTCAGTGCATTTTTATTGTTACTATTTGCTCAAAAAGTCTCACTTCATCAGACAAACAGCTGATTTCTTTTTGGTTTTCTGCCTTCATCCCTCCATCCTCAGCGCTCTCTCAACTGCAATAACACGTACACGGAAGACGGCGCCCTGTACCGCTCGGGCATCGGCGAGTCCACCGTCTCCCTGGACAGCACGCTCAGGTCAGCCAAGAGCCGCAGCAGCTACCTGGCTTACACACTCAGGTACAACACGCTCACTGACTGCATGGCTGCTTTACTACTGCATGACCTGTGTGTGTGTGTGTGTGTGTGTGACTTCAGGTTCTTTGGATTTCTGCTTACGTTGTCCTTCTTTGTTCTCCTCCCTGCATGTTTGCTGATGCCTCAAATGTCTCACACATACTAACACACCCTCCAGCTCCAAGACACACACATTCATTTTACACTTACACACACACCATGTCCTTATTCTCTTAGGGAATAAGTGAAGTTGTGGATTTTCTCTACATTTTCACTCTATTTCTTGCTTCTTTTCCACACATGCATGCTGCCACAGAATGGCATCTGCATTGTACAGTGACTCTGCTCGCATGAGACATCATGCTGGGATTTGCCAGTGCATGGCGCATGGCTTTGTTGCAAAATCCAACACACACATACATGAAAAGATACATCATCTCTCATTGAAACACACAGAGGCAAAACACAACAGTAGATCCAACCACATTATCCATATTGTTATGTTTTGTGTTGTATATCCTGACAGATTAAACTGTTAAATGTATGTGATAAAGTGATATAAGATTGTATGTAGCCATTTTTAGCATTAGCTACAACAAAAACTCAACATTATAACCAGCCTTGGCAAAGCTGTTGTCTTAAACTACATAAGTTTAGCTAGGTATACCTACTTTAAAGTTTTAGCTAATGCAGTTTTAGCTAGGTGTATGAATAAACTTGAAACTGAGTGTATTTGTACCTTGTAGTGTGGAACAAATGTTTTTTTATAACTTGTTTTTCACTTATTGGGTTGTATTAGAGTTCAAGTGTGGTACATTCTGTCCACTGCTCTTTGCTAGCTTGTAACTACTAGCAATATCTATAAATTGACTATTAGCAATTTATTAGAAAATATATAGAAATTTAAAAATTGAAAATTTGTATACAAGAGGTTATACAGTTAAGTCTTACAGTGCTGCATAGAAAACTGTCATAATTTATAGAGGCTGTTCACTGTTTGTAACAACTTTTAGGGGAATATATGTTATAAGTGAAGTTAGACACTTAACAGGAATCTGTTCAGATAAGTAGATTTTTGATGTAATTTTATTTTTTAGCATGTGTAAATCATCAGGCTTTTTTGGCTTTCTTACACCAACATTGTGCGTATTCTTGAATTTGCATGTAACTGTAAGATCAGGACAAGTATATTCCTGATTCATCTCTAAAAGGTTGTCATTTTGAAATATATCTCTTCCAGGATATCGATGCTTTTCATCTCAGGCTAATCTCACCTGCGTTTCTTGTACAGCTGTGTGTTTGCGTGTTTCACAGACATGTTTTCATCGCAGCGGAGTAGAGTTACATATACTTGGTATTTTAGAAGAGTTTTACAGAAACAAGGTTTGGTCTGACTGTACGCCTCGGCTCGTAAAGCTGTCATCTTAGCAATACGAGCTGACACCGGGGTCAGCGAGAGCAAAAACGACAAGGGGGAGAAGCAGTATGGCATGCTGCCTAAGGTGCAAGAGGCAGGAGGAAAAAGTAAGGGGAAAAGGGATGAATAGAAAGAGAAGGGAGGAGGAAAGAGAGAAGGGCAGGAGACGGGAAATAAGGGAGATGGGACTGTACCTGTTGAAGTGGGAATGTAATACAGACAGATACCTCTTCCCCGCGGCTGCTGGCACGTCTACAAACAGGTCCGAGTCTCTGGTAGCGTTTTCGCCCTCCAGCCAAAGTATCAATTCACTCATAGAAATAAGGGTTCCAAAAGGATTCTTCCTGACAGGCCGAGGTTCTACCCAGAACCACTTTCCTCTGAAGACCAAGTGTTCCATCAAAAAAACCTTTTCAGAAAAAAATGTTCTTCAAGGATTGTTGACTCTTTCGTCAAGGGTTTTTTGTCCCATAATATAATATAAAAGCGTTCTTGATAGAACCCCCTGGGTGTGTTTAAGATAAAACCCTTGGGATATAAGAAGGTTTTTGGTGGAACCCACTGTTGGGTTCTTGTTAGGGCGTCATAGGGCATTCTTGGTAAACTCTTTCAAAGATGCTTCAAGGTATAACTTACAGTTCCAAGTAGTACCTTCTTGTAGAACCTGCTTCTACTAGTAACCAAAAAGGGTTCTCCTGTGGGGACAAACAGAAGAACCCTTTATGGTTCTATTTAGCATCTTAATTTCTGAGAGTGTCGAATTAACGTCTACAGTGGTGAGAGAAGATTAATGAACTGGGTTTTCATTTACTGGATATAAATTAAAAAAACAAAAAAACATCTGGAATCTTTTTTACATTTGAAGAACGAATGAAAAATTTTAAGTAAGATATTTATACTATAAATCTAAAGTTAATGATGCAGGTTTAACAATACCAGTTTAATTATCTGTCCATCAGTGCAGATGTTGTTTTCTGTTGATGATATCGGATTTGTTTGAGTCTTTGTCGAAGCCGTCATCAGAGACAGATGTTGTGTAATAAGAGATGTCTGCTGTTTCAGCTGTCGAACATCAGTCGTCTCAACCACGGGTTTGGGCTTGAATTAACTTCCAGGGACGCTGTACTTCCCCCTCTCTGCCTCCGCTTAATCTCCTCCTCCACTTTTCCACTCCCTGTGCTTCCCTGTCCCCCTCTCCCTTCCTCCTGTCTGTCTTTATCTACCTCAGGGAGGAATCTGGTCAGAAGCCCAGCGTCTCCTCAGGGACGGCTAAAGGACACACAGATCTGGACGGACCTCTGTTCCACAGAAACGGCACCAAGGGAGAAGATGGTACGTTTTTCATGTCGTTGTTCAGGTACAGAATTAAAACCTGCATGAAAAAGCATACCCCTGTGTATTTTATTAATAGAGGTTCATCTTTCTGCCTTCCCAGACTCTGACTCAGACAGTGAGCTGTCAGTGGATGAACACAGCTCCTCCTACGCCTCCTCCCACTCCTCTGACAGCGAGGACGATGACATCGACGTCAAGCCCAAGTGGAACAATGAGAGACAGCCCATTCACAGCACGCCTAAAGGTATAAACACGAGGCTTAATTAGGGATAGAATGTAAATAAGTATATTTACTTAAGTTTTTCCATTACGTACCACTTTATACTTCTCACACAGACAAAAAGACTCCACTTATTACTCCACTAGATTTATTTTATCATTTTATGTACAAAATATGGCAGCATTTTACATTACAGCTTGGTAATAACATGGTAATAGTGGTGTAATAGTGCCACAGTAAAGCAGTAATAATTAAGTAATATCATGTAAATCCCAAAGTAATAACAGGTAATAATTTGGTATTAATAAATGATATAATTGGGTACTATTAGACTGAAATGTGAAATGTAACTTTGACCAACTACAACAGAACAATACTATTTACACATTAATACACTAGCAAAAATAATGTTGTGATATAATATACAATAGAAAAGCATAATTGATTTTTTTTCCCACAAATTGAGGACTTTCATCTGTGATACTTGAGCACATTTTGTTCGTAATATTCATCTAATTTTAATTCAACGTAGACTACTTGTAATGAATCACTTTTGAATATTGAATTCTTGCTTCTACAGTAAAAATTTCCACCCACGACCAGCTGTTCATATTTCTTTTATAACTTTCATAGCAGTTTCAAGGAAACATTTACATAATAATTGCACTAGTAAGTTATTTGGAAAGGTATGAAAAAATACCACATCAAAAATAATAACTCAGTGTGTGAAACATAAATATAACAAAAAGAAAACAAAACAAAATATAGGAAAAAAAGTATAAAAAGGCCATTTAAAATGCAGAAGTTTTAGCATACCAAAGAAATGAGAAAATCTGTCACATTGAGGGGAACTGGAATTGTGTTTTAACATTGCCGCCTCCGATATCTCTCCTTTTCCCTCCACTAGTGGATTCAGTATCCAATCACGTGAAGCCTTACTGGCCAACAGAGGCGACCACGGCCAGTGACAGCGAGGATCCCGGCGGGGCAGAGAGGCTGCGGGTGGAGACCAAGGTCAACGTGGAGCTGCACCCAGAAAATAAGCTCAACCACATCGGCGAAAGAGACAGGGAGACACAGGAGAGAGACAAACAGATGCCTGGCAACGCCAGAGACACAGCGCCCTCTGGCCAACCCAACAGCAACACCAACCATCAACCAGAGCAGAGGAAAGGTGAGAGACGAGATTTCATTTGGATAAAATCAAATTAATTAATTGGTGCTAAAGTATTGATTTGATCAACTCTTTGTATGTTTGTCTCAGGTATTTTGAAGAACAAGATCAGCTACCCTCCCCCGCTGAGCGACAAGAACATGAAGAACCGTCTGAGGGAGAAGCTCAGTGACTACAACCCCCCCACCATCACCTCCCCTCCCCCCAACAACAACAACACCTCCTCCCCGCCCCCCTCTGTCAACATCATAACCCCTTCGTCCCGTCCGCCCTCGCTGGCCTCCACTGACGGAGGTCGCCCCGGCAACCACGACAACAGCTCCCTCATCAAGCCTCCCGTCGCCCCTCGGCCGCAGATCCCTGTCGGGCCACCGCCAGCGGGCATCTACCGGGAGACCAATGGGGGAGTGGCAATGCACTTGAAGTCGGGGACGGTCAACGGAGGCAACGACTCGGACTCAGAGTAAGCTGTCTTCTAGAGTGTTGGCATGTAGCAACAAATGTTTGCATAATTATTTGCTCAAATGAAAACATCATTGATTGACCTTTTTCACGACAGCCATTTTGACAAGAAACTGGGTAAATACAGCTGTTACCAATGATATTAATTATGGTTACCTGACAATTTCATATCAGTATGGCTGACATGAAAAAGGCCTATAGTGAAGTTACATTGATAGAGTAAATGAAGGAATGCTGCTTCAACAGTGAGGCTTTGTCATTTAATCAAATAATTTGAATCACGTACCAGTGTGTAGGATTTGCAGAACTTATTTGCAGAAAAAAGCAGAAATTGAAAATAATATTCTGACTGGCTGTAGATAGGGCCTTTTGTGTTTTTTGCAAGTTTCTTCAACACTGTAGGTTCTCTTGTACGCTTGGGAGGGGAGGGTGAGGGAAGTGGTATTCAGTTGCAATCTACAGCCTTGCCACTAGATACCACTAAAACCTACACCCTGGTCCTTTAAAAAAATGACTAAAGTCAATTTGATGTTTTTTTAAGGGCATCACTTATGACTAAACTCAAAAGCTGGGAATAGGGCTTAGCATATTTTATCTCAAAGACGGGGACCAGGGGCTTAGCTTAGCCTAGCTCAAAAACTGGGAATGGGGGTTAATTTAGTATAGCTCAAAAACTGGGAATGGGGGGGGGGACAGCTAGCCTGGTTCTGCAGTTTTTACACTTTGTTTTTTGTACAGATTAAACAAATAAATAAATTTGACTAAATAAATAAGAGGTGCTGGTAGGGAGATTTTATTACCTTTGGACAGAGCCAGGCCAGCGGTTTCCCCTCTGTTTCCAGTCTTTGTGGTACGCTATGCTAACAGGCTGCTGCTAGTAACTTCATTTAGCATACAGACGTGACAATGTCTGAAAATAATTTTCTTGTCTTGGCAAGAAAGCAAAATGTCGAACTACTCCTTTACCTACCGCATGAATAATATGACCAACCTGCTTAAATACTGCATGATGACTCCCTGCACCCCTGCATTCATTTTAACATTGCACGTTCTCATCCTCCTTTCTTTCTCCTTGCACCCTCCCTCCCTGCATCCCGCCTCGTCCCCCTTCCCTCCCTCCACTTCCTCCGTTAACAGCGGCAGTAACGAGACTTCGATCTGACCTGTTAGGAAAACCCAGACCAGCCTGCCCTTGTGAGAGGAGGAGCGAAGAACCTGCTGGTGGGGAGGTCAAGAAAGGAGGAGAGCCAGGAGGATGGGAATAAAAGAAAACTGAAGACAGTCGGGTGCTGCAGGTTGGGTGAAAGGGGAAGAAAAAGTGTTCTCCACGCCTGATCTGTCCATCCATGCCTCCTCTTGTGCTCTCTCTCTCTGGAGAGCAGTATTAATTGCAGACTTTAAGACTGCCTGAGACAAGAAAATAAGCAGAGATAATGAAAAGATGTGAGAATAATAAAGGGAATGTGCTGTGTTGGACTGCACCTAGAGAGGATGCAATGGAGCCACGTGTGCCAAAACCACTGTAGGAAACGGGGGCGGAGAGATGAAGAATTCCCCCAGGATGCATTGCAAGTCCTAAAAGGATGTTCCATTATGGGGGTGAAGTTAGGAAAACTGGACTACTTTCTACAGCTTCTTTCTCATGGAGAATCAGAGGATGTGTAATCACTGTGCATGAACCCAGACTCAAATACATGCTGGTACATTTGTAGTCCAAAAGGATTTCAAGGACTACAAGTCCCTTAAAACGTCAGGCGTAAACCTGAAACAACCTCTTCTCACTGACTTTTGGACACATCTGACGGCGCTATCACACACCAAGTGCTCTTCTTTTCTTTTTCTTTTTTTACTCAAAGAAAGGCTTCCCCAGCCTCTCAATGCAGTGCATTTAGAGTAATTAATGTGTAGATATTGTTAAAGGTGAAGAAGAAATTATCTATTTTGTATTTCAGCCGTAGTGAGGATGAGTTTCTAAACTAAAAATCATTTGCCTGTGTTGAGTTGGAAATGCTTTCCACCTGTGAAATCTCTTGATATGCTGGTTTAATCGACTGAGAACAATAATCTGTGTGCCTTCATCCTGAACTGACACCTTACACACACACGAACACACACACACACACACACACACAGCCTGGGCTGCATCAGCGAAGATTAATTTGATCTGAAATGAGTAAATCCAGATTTAAAGATACTCGCTTACCCAAATTAAAATAAGTAAAAAATAAATTTGAGTGTTGTCTAGACCTAGTAAACATAAAACAGGGTAATTGTTAACCTTCAGTTGCATTCTTCATAAAGTGTTACATTGTTTCCTAGCTAGCTGAAGAAAACATGATATTGTTTGGTAGCTAACTAAGAAATTAACAAAACATTACATTGTGTGTTAGCTAGCTAAAATGTTGAAAAGTTATTGTTTGCTAGCTAGCTAAAAAGTGAGCATTACTGTTTGTTAGCAAGCTAAAACGTTAGTTACCTACTCATAATTTCTCTGCAGAGGTTAAGTTAAATACATGATTTAATTAGGTTTAAAAATTAATCCTTGTTGGTGCAACCCAACCATACCGTATTAGCCTGAAGTGGGCTTTCAGGGGATGTACCAGCTGCATTTTCTATTATACAGACACATACACACATAATGCATGCAAGACTGCCATGTTTGTGTGTGTGAGTGACCTAGAATGTCCTGAGTCCACGCACACACATCAAACATCGGGTCTAAATGAACAATAATTATGTGGAATGGAGGAGGAATTCCCCCTCTGTTGAAAACTCAGTTTTTCAGTCTGAGCACTATAAACCCGAGGCCTCCTTTTCCAGTGTCCGTCCTGCCTGTTTGTCCAATAAGACACACTCTTGGTTACCAAAGTCATTGAATACAATAAATGTGCACATTAGGGTTGGAGTCAGTTCACTTTTAGCTCAGTTTTATTTCAAAACAGTTGCAAAAAAAACAAAAAACAAAATAGTTTGTCTTTGGTGGCACAAAAATACAGCACAGGATTAGATGTTATAAAAAGATGTATGCTTTTCAAACACTCGCTGACGGATTTCACATTCTTAGCATTTTTTTTTTATCTAAAATTGACATTAAAAAGTCTGTCCTCTTGATGTATGTCTGCACCTGAGTTCAAAGTGAAAATGATGCCAACTCTAATGAATTTTGCAGCTACTATAAGGTGATTAAAAGTCTTGTTTACCGCTCACTGAATGCCTTTGTACAATACGACATACTTGTACGACGTACAACCCCAGTGTTTTACCCTCCTGTAATCAATGCTGTTTATAAATGTCCTTGTTTTTTTTAATTGATCCAAGACACTGGAAATGTTTTGTAACATAATGTATATTTATTTTTTATGGTTTTAAGACACTGGAAAGAAGAGATGATTGTGACTGTAAAATAAAAGATGATGAATTTTTAACTGCCTTGTGTGTTTTATGCATTACATGTCTGTTGCCTTGAGGGAAGCACCGCTAGTCGAAACATGTACACTACTCCGGGAAAATTAGGTAATATTAACTTTTTTGGGCAAGTGATGAGTAAATGTGACTCACCTACTTCACAGGTTTACAGTGGAGTAGTTATTACTTGTGGGTAAAGTGGGAAAGAGAGGTATCAGGTACTCAATGGAAATGGAAACCTGGATGTTACAGGGATTCTGTGTCATGATTTTTTTTGTGTATTTTTGTCTTTAGAAATGCTAAATACCTGATTATGTCCATTTTACATGAAAAAAGATCACGGATTCTTCGTGAATCTGTCAAACTATTTCGATTGGTTAAAGCTGCACAAATTCAGACAGGCAAAAGCAGAACAAACCTTGTCATCAGTAGTTGGAGACCTTCTAGTTCAAATGCTCCAAACTGGCCTTTGAATATTTGTTGCAAATGTTTGGTGAAGACAGCCAATCACGACCCATTCCTGGTCTGATGCATGATCCCTGAATGTACCTCTGGAAACGTGCATTTTTGAAAATGCACAAACTTAATCAACCATTCAATGATCTTGATTATCTTCCTTATATGTACAGTACAAATATAAGGACATTTAATATAAAATAGCCATTTAGCTGGTCGGAAGTCCCGCCCCTTTGTGCTCTGTGCTCCAATAACAGTTGAGCAAGTTTGGTACCTTGTACAAGCGACATATGGCGTCAAATCTTAAGTTAGCTAATGACAAAATAACTTAACTTGTGATGTGAATATACATCTTTCAGCCACCTTTATAAGCATCTTATCAAGAGTGATGGGATCAAACATTAATGCATAATTTTCAGAGTTTGAACTGTTTTGGTCATTTCACATCCAAGACTTAAGTACTTAGAATTTTTGCCTCTGTATATGAAAATTCAGTATTTGTTTTTTTTTTTTTTTTTTTTTTTTGCATTGAATGAAGTCATTTTACTGGTTTGAACATTTGAAAAAGGTAATGTTATGCACTTCCACATGCCAATCAGAACTGGTGACCAATGTTAGTTGCTTATGTCACCAGGCCACTGTCAATCAAACCACAGCCACACAGTCCTGATGAAGCAGATGAGCAGTTTTTTAGTTCTTTGGACTTCAAGCAAACAATCCAGATGTCTTCTTTCCCCCCAAATGTTTACTTGGATTGCTATTTTTTTTGTCATGAATATTTAATTTTCTCAAGAAAAATGTAGTGCTTAAAACCAAGTATTTAGGGGCTTTAATGCTGTTTGTTTTACGTGATAAAGTAGTCTCATTTTCATAGCAGAGAAATAATAAGACCATGGATAAGAGAGAAGGATAGAGGGACAGATAAATAGACAAAAGTCTGGAATGAATCCAACAAAGACGACAGACTTCAAACAGAGGTGCACCCTGCAGGGCTGTGTATGCTATAGTGCTTTAGTCCATACAAGGTAATGTATGGGGAGAGCAGTCTGACTGTCTCAACCTGTCCTGTGCCCAGCTGACTATCAGTGTGAGGCAGATTAGACAATTCACTAAACTTACTGTGCAGTGTTAGTCAGTGTGCAGTGGGTGTGTGAGAGAAAAGGTTGATGGCTGACTGCTTCACTGTGTAGTTGAACCTAAAACACAAGAAGCATGTGTGTGTATCAAAGTGGGTGGGTGGTTAGAGGTATGGGTGTATCTGTCTGAATGACTGTGTTAATCCTCATCGAACAATGGCGGCAGCCAGTCATAATAAATCCCCTCACTTTGATCCAGACCCTTGCAGAGCACACATATGCACACATTTACGCTCTCTATTTTTACATTAATGTTTCAGTCGAGAGAAGTCCTAAAAGTTGTACAAATAACTTTCAAGACTATTCAAACCAAACCACCACCTGGACTGCATTTGTGTAGAGGTATATGATTTAAAGCAACTGTTTGACATTTTGGCAAAATGTGATTATTTGCGTTCTGGGCTAACTTTGGGAAATTCGCTTGTGGAGGTGGGTGTGGTTAACAGTGAGCTGCAGAGAGAGAGAGAGAGAGGTGTGGAGGGATGGATGAGAGTAGTGTCAGGTGAGTTGATTGGCACAGCTGCTGCTGGTTTTATCCTGATTGCACTCTCCCCTTTTCATGCAATAGTGTGCTGGTCCTCAGAGGACTGCTGCTCAGACAGAGAAGAGGAACTCTGCCTGAGATTTTGGTTAAACAGAGCGGACTGGAAGACGTGCTGGAGGTGGCGTGCAGCTGCAAGCACATGTTGTGTATAGCAGTTTGTGTTATTGTGTTCTGAGCAGAAGTCTCATAATAAAAGTAGTGCATGCTGCCTAAGAGTAAAATCTATACATACATGCAGGGGGAACTCACAGTGGTAGCAAGACGGCTACAATGCATATTCACTTTCCTAGCTAGTTTTGAGTAGTTTTGCCTTAGCTAGCTTTGGGGGTACACTTATTTGCTTTCCTAGTCAGCTTTGGGGAATTTGCTCATTTGCTTTCTTAGCCAGCTTAGCTAGAAGCATGAAGACTGTGAACATGAAGTTGGCATGAAAAGCAAGCAACCAGAGAAGGGGAAGTAAATGCAGGTAGGCTGAGTTTCTCACATTTGAATGGAGCCAGGCTAATGTAGCCATTCCCCCTTTTAGCTTTTAGAGTTAAGTTGCTCAAAAAACATGAAACTATTACTGAAGAAACCTAAAAGTACATCTGTACTATTTTCTGTTAGAAGTTGATCAAATTTCTACACTCTGATAAATAAATCTTCCTTGAACTTGCCACTGAAGATGCTTTGTTGTCCTTATTAATTGCCTGTTCATTGCAAAGCCCGGCACTAAACTTTCCCCTCACATTATTTACATTTTTTCGACAGCTCAGCCCACTTTAAGACCCAGTACTTTGCCCTGACATTCCAAGGTAAGCCGGCTATACGCAGCCTCTCACTTTAATGTTTGTGTGCAGGAATTTGTCTTCAGCCATATGTACTAGATTAGGGGAGATGCACTTAAGTCTTTGCGGATCAAAGAACTCGGGAGAGGTAAAAGGCTGCCGAGGTCAGATAGGAACCATGACTGCTCCTGTTACTTAAACCAGGGGGGAGACGTAAGTGAATTATATCACTTGAAGGTGTGGAATCCCTCTCTTCTTCTACATGTCTTAGTGTAGCTAAGCTGTGTGTGCTCGTGGATGTTATGCTCATTGATGGCTTTTGAAGGGTTGTCAGGGCCTCAGATGGCAACTGTGCCAAGTCCATCACACAGACACATACACATATGGCCTGCTGCCACTGGGTATTGCCAAGTAAATTATTGTGAGCAGGCTGAGTGAAAGGTTAGACGGGAGGGTCAGGTTTCACAAGCCTACTGGGCGCTTAGTTGTTATGGCAACTGAAGCCCGTCCTCCCCTCAGGTGACATAAGGTACAAAGATGAAGTAAAGAGCTGGAACAGAAATGGCGTGCCAAAATATGACGAGTGTTGGGATTGGTCATCGCAACTTGAATTACAATCGATTGGTTTTAATCTCTTCTCTATTAAATTTCATTATAATAATTTCCACACTAGTGATAAGTCTGTCAAAATGGGTATTGTTTTGTCAGGTGGTCTATATTTCACTTTGGAATAAAGCGTTCGACTTGAAACCCGAGGAGTTGAGTAGGTACTAGTAGTCTTGATCAGAGTGACCCTCTGCCCTCCTCTTTATCTCTGTTCCATCACAGCCAGCCACGCTAAATAATTTAGACACATGAGAGCCACAGTTGGCATCCTAAAGAAACTACTGCTCTGAGCAAGATCAGGCAGGAGGGAAGAGGACGACTGATCCAATAGTGCCATCTGCTGGTAAGAAACTACAAAGGTACATTTGGAACTTGAGTGAGTGCAAGAGTGTATTCTTGTACCTCTGCACTTGTGAGGACAGTTATGAATCAGAGGACAAGAGAAATCCTTTAAAGTATGATGAATTCTTCCTCTTACAAACATGGATGTCTACCACTCATCAAAAGTTTTGAAGGCCTGAGAACCTAAGTATTTCTTTATTGTAAACCTTTTTCACATTAGCCATACTGACATGAAATAGTCAGGTGAAGACAAGTGTTTAAAATAACACTAATTAAGGTCCTGCTCCATTTAGCAGGTCTTTTCCAGTGACCCAACATGCACAATAGCAGCACCTTGACTATTTGAGCTGAATGAAACTGAACCTTAATGGGTATCATTGGTTACACCTGTGTTTACCCCGTTTCATATCAAATGGCAGCCACAAAAAAGATCTAATACATAAAATGAAATATTGATGAGTAAATAAACAGTAAACAAAGTAAAGGTTCTGAGGAAAACATCTATTGGTACTTTAACAGTCCAAAAACTTCATGAGTACAGAATCAAATCAAATTTTGTAATTAGCTTGAACTAGCTTACTGAAACTCTTATTTTTTTTGCCTTCTAAAGTGTTTATTAAATCCACCAGAAAATACCACCTCAAACTTCATATGGGTTATCCTTATCATAGTCATTAGACTATTATGTATTATTGGTGGCTTTTTTTCTGTGATTAAATAAGGCGTGGATTTTTTTGGTTAGGGTAAGGGTTAAAATGTAGACTATTGTGTTTGTGCTTGATTTTGGGTTGAATATTACAGCTGGATCTCAGTGCAGCTGGGGTGAGTGTCTAGTCTAGTCTGTGGGACGGTTTGCAGCCAAGTGTGAAGCAACCATGATGAGAGTCAGCACCTCTAAGTCTGAGGTCATGGTCCTTTGCCAGAAAATGGTGGATATTCCCTCTGGGTGGTGGAGTGAGTTGCTGCCAGAAGTGAAAGAGTTCATGTGTCTCAGGATCTTGTTCAAGCGTAAGATTGACTGACAGATTGGTTGCGGCGCCAGCAGTAATGTGGGTGTTGTACTGGACCATCTTGGTCAAGAGGGAGCTGAGCCAGAGGACAAAGCTTTTGTTTTACCAGTCAAAATATGTTCCAACCCTCACCTACGGTCATGAGCTTTGCATCACGACTGAAAAGATGATGTCAAGGATACACGTGGATGAAATTAGTTTCCTTTGCAGGGTGGCTGACCTCAGCCGTAGAGAGGAGGGAAGTTGGAGTAGAACTGCTGCTCCTTCACATCGAAAGGAGCCAGCTGAGTTGTTTCGGTTGCCTCCTGGATGACTTCCTCTGTAGTTTTCCGGGCACATCCCACTAGGTGAGTCCCCGGGTAGAGCCAGAACCCACTGGAGGGATTACATATCTCATCTGGCTTGGCACCTCAGGATACCCCGAGAGAAACTGGAAAGACTTAGTAGGGAGAGAGAAGACTGGAATACCCCGCTTAACCTGCTGCTAGCATGACTGTTTTCATAGCAGCCATTTTTAAGTGAAATAGCAGGTGTTACAGGTGATACCAATGATACTAATTAATGTTTGGTTCCATTCAGGTCAAACAGAGTCAGCGTGCTGCTATTGTTCATGTGACTCACTGGAAAGCTTCTGCTACACTAAATGGAATGGGACCTTAATTAGTATTATTGTAACACCTGTGTTTACCCTGCTATTTCACATCAATAAGGTCTGCCATATTAAAAATAACAAGTAATACTGACATAACGCTGCACACACAATGACCCAGGTAGTGTAACAGATCACTTTGTAAATTATAGTGTGATAAATGGAAGATTCTTAGAGATATAGCAATCCAAAGCGTATCAAAACTGATAGCAACAATACAAATGAAATAGCTCTGTCAAATATAATGAAGAAGACCTCCTTCTGACATCATATATAACTGTATTTTTTGTTGAAATAAAACCAAAATGATGGCATGTTAGTGTTTAAGCAACCATCTTGCCTAAATGTGTATTGCATCCACAACCTTGTCATCCATCCTCCCCTTCCTCCCGACTGTTCTATAATTGACTCTGAATGCTCTGCCAGTTGCATAAGACACGCGTGGTTGTGCAACCCTCTAGAAAATACTGGTTTGGGATTAAGAGGTTTATTACAGGGTTTCTAAATGAGCGCACAGGGAGGATTTGGGAAATCTCAACAGTGGTACTTTTGCTAGAAGACATCTGAAGAGGATCACAGGCCAGAAACCCATTGTGTGTGTACGTGGACTTGTGTGTGTGTGTGTCTGTAAAGAATGACTTAGGGGAATCCCAGCTAAAAGCATTAGTCCCCTTGTTTGCTGCACAATCTCTGATGACTACGCAAACCCTGAGTGGTTTACCATTTGGGCTTACAGTATTTACAGATCAAGTCATTTCCAATAATGCAGCATCTGCTGCTGAAATAACCTGCAAGAGAAAGGAGACCTAAAACATGGAGATAGACAGACACTTAATTGAACTTGGAAAAAGGTCTCCCTGCATTAATAGGAGGAACACAACACTCTGTGTAGAATAAACACCCAGATGAACAGATATTATGACAATGGTTGTTAATGCTAATATATTAATTTAAGAGTTATATATAATATTCTCTTTTGTGTATGTAAATGGGGTGGACAAAACATTGGAAACACCACTCAGTATAATGCAGCTTATCAACATTACCACAATGGTCTGAAAAATGATTATAGAGGTAAATTAACACCACTATGGCACCTCTGTGTTCACAAAAATTAAATATGATAAGCTAACTGCATGCTTTTTTTTTACTAAATTTTTTTTTTTACTGTGCAGGTGCATCTGATAAGAAATGCTAAATCCCAGTGTCCAGACTCTAAATTCACCAGCTGTAACCAGTGTTTCCATGACCACATTAGGAAACAAAAATGGCATCTGTGCAGGAATGTGTTTTTGATAGCATTCCCTCTCTGAATGAAAAGGTGACGAAGGGTCCAAAGTATGTTGATGCATACCAACACGTTCAGCTGGAGCTTCATCAAATGGTCAGCCAAGTGCTGAGCTTTCTCTTATTTTTTCATGCTATATTGCCTGCTAGCTGCAACGCTAAGATTGCACCTTGCAATTCATGTACATGGACCACTTCGTAACAGTGGAGACAAGCTGTGAGCACAGCATTTTATTAACAAAAATGACTTATTTACACATCCAGCAGAATTGTAGCAACATTATCATGTATTAGAGTTGTGAATCTGTCCCCCTGACAAATACAAGACCAATATTGACTCTCCTTTTAACTCCAAGACAGTATGTAAACACTAGACAGTACAGTGGCATGAGTATCCCAAAATGCAATGCGGTAGTAACAACAACATAACAGATGAGGCTGACAGTGACCAAGGCAGCTCTGGCATAATGTCCATAATGCTTCAATAATTTCAAGATGCGTCTGCAACAGGCAGGAGGGCTCCCAAAGCAAAGTAGCCAGTTTCATGAGCAGTTAACAACTCTGGTCATGTGAACATATAAGAGTGCTCTAAAGCCTTATTGTACTCTACCTGCCACCATGCAGTACTTCAGTCAAGTGATGCAATTCTCTAGAAAGGAGGCTAATTACTCTTCATGAGTGTTCACTTGAGTCACACTCTTCACTGTGTCCTTGCTGCTTTTCATATTATCTGATCTGAAATGCAGAATACTATACAAGACATTCCTCTAGAAATCTAGAACTCTAAATATCTATTTTCTGATATCTAAAGGTCTGCAGTAGGAACTCAAATACTGCACATGGAAAGTCAGACTTTGTTATGTCTGAGAAGATTCTCAGTCATCCAGGTCATGGTATTCGTTGCCTACAACAACCCTCAGACTTTGTCAGTGCCTCAGACATTTGCCTAGGCAAACGTGAAGGCCGAGCCTTTTTTTTTATCAGCAATTTAGCCTTTAGTAGCAGCTGAAGCCACATCAACATGGACTGCTTGTCAAGGGAAACTGCATGTAAGAGATGGTAAGACACAGCTTTGACTTTTCCTGCTTGTTTCCTATCAGTTTTTTAAAAAAAACAACAACCAAGAATCGTGTGGAAAAAATGATGGTCACACTCCAAAGTCTGATCCACTTTCATGCTAACATGTTGAATTCTTACGTAGGCAGCTCACAGGCGGTGTGTTTGTGGTGAGGAGGTGGTGGCAACACGGCAGCCAGAGGACAAACCAGGCCAAAGCTCTACTGAGGACAAGACTACACTGATCCTCACTGGCCTCATTGGTAGTCTGACTGCACACATAGAAAGTACTTGTGATTACTTCCCGTAATCTATGGTCTCATCTCAGGGGTCAGGAGTCAGTGGACTCCTGTTTCCACTTCTCTCTCACTTTCTATCCATTTCACTCTTCGGTCCTTCAAACCCCTCTACTTCTGTAATCGTTTGATTACAAATTCATTCACAGTGTAAATGCAGCGAGAAGAAGACTGTCAGAGGAATCTGTTAACTCAAGACCACTTCATCATTTACACACACATTTGCTGAAATAGAAGGATAACTGGGACTTCAGCGAAGACTCTTGACTTGGATTCTGTTTCTGGAAGAAGACTCCTACAAACATGCAAAGGTTAGTACTTCAAAAACTCTCATGTGTTTTGGTTCTGAATTTTATTTTTTGAGTGTGTAAACAGGAATAATGTCACTCAAGCTCAAGTATCTTTCCTTACTTGAACTCACTGAATCCACAGCAGACTTTACAAACCTTAACAAATACATTTTAACCGTCAGATCATAGCTTATGATGTCACAGCAAGTCGAGAAAATTATTGCTCTTCTAAAAACAGAAATAATGTGGTAAAAAAATGAACCTAATAATTCAACTGTACAGTAGATCCTGCTATTTCAACAGGTCTGTCACAATGAGGAAAACAATGAGGTCATTCCTGAAGTATTTTTTCTGGGATTTGGCAACTTTTGTGGGTTTATATTCTACTGTTAAAAATGTACATGAATTAGGATAGTTAGTATTTTTAGGCCCAGTATTTTTTTAACCATAGAATTCAGTATTTTTCCACCAGTATGTTATTCCTGAGTGTATGGAGAGGAGTTTGCAAGAGCACTAGGACTTGATACTTTTACTAACCCAGTCTGTATTATCCTCACATTTCTGGGCAGTTTCCTGGAAGGAAGAAGGTTAAAACTGTTGAAAATCTTAGGCATTTTAGTCAGAGTTCAGATGTTATCTTCAGTTTTAAACAACCATCACAGCTGATGAAAATCTATCTGACATGACTCAGGCAGAAATCATGTTTGTAATTAAGCTTTATTCACGTTACGTTTAGTCATGTTAGTCATGTCTGATGTATCAGTTTTTTCCCAGCAAGTTATAGTGACTCGCAACATCTTGTGGGAAAACACACCGTTAATTTGATGAAATGAAATGATTAAATGATTTCTGTGTTTGAACATTGTTGGAAACACCTGGGAACATTTAATCATTCATATTTAGTCATTTCTAGATATTTTAATAGGGAAATGTTAGGCTACATATTAAAACTTTAAGGTTCCATTCCATTCAGATCAAACAGATTCAGGTTGCTGCTATTGTCCATATTAACTCAATGGAAAGACTCTGCTGCACTAAATGGAACAGGGCCTTAATTAGTATCATTGGTAACTATTTCATAACAATATGGCTGCCGTGAAAATGGTCTATCAGGAAAAATTATGGAATCTATATTTAAAATTAATTAAAGATTACATAATAAAAGAGAGAGGAGATAAAGGCAAAGCTCTTTGCACCACAAAAAGAGTAACCAAGAATATGGAAATGGAGTTCATCAGTGCTTAATTACATTAAAATAAGGCCATTGTTTATCCACCTGCTTTATAATTTAACACTACATGACAGTATCTACCACAGGGCGGTGGTAAGGAGAGGCGTTTCCTCTCACGTTCTGCCTCAGAGGCAGCATCATCGTTCACCACTCACTCGCTAACTAACGGCCCCTTTAAGAAAGCAGCGCCGAGCACTGACGAAACGTCCTCGGCCCTGTTCCCTGCCCGTTTCTGCGAAATCAACAAGAGACGAAGGCAGCAGCAGCAGGCTAGTATCTATCCGCAAGCTCCGGGCCAGCGGCGCTGGAGTGGTCAGGGCTGCTCTCCCCGAACAGGAGGGACGCAACTGGTATTTTTTTTTTTTTTGCCTCAGTGTGTGCCCGTGTTAGCGCTTAACACTCACCAGGACACGACATTTAGTCGGTGTTTAGTACAAAAACAAGCGGATATTACTGGGATGGATGGACCAAGTGAGCAGTTTTCGCCGTGAGACTGCTGCCGCTAATTTGGACGTCCTGAGCAGCAGGTGTACTGAAGGATAAAGCAGACAACAGCCAATCTCAGTGTTCATGAAACTTTGCTACGATTTACGTGCTGGGTAAGAACACTTCTTTCATGCCTTTCTTACGTCTGTTGTCTAAAGATTAAGGGTATTGTTTAATGTCAACCGCCTGTCGCACTGTCTCCTCTTCGGGGTCATCCAAAATGCGAATTATTTCGTTATTCGTGTTGTGTCTCCTAATGTTACAGATATGAAACATGTCCGACCGTTTGAGCCGTTAACTCGAGGCCTAATGTCAAACTCCAACGTTTAATTCACGCGCTGTCTTTACAGCTAAAATATAACGGACACATTTTGTATTCTGCCATGCAGTTTGGCTCAGCTAACGCTCAACTGTGCCGTCGTTATGGAGTCTAACGGTCGCCCACTCTCAGTACAGTTTTTCAAAAAGATTACGTACATTGCTGCTTTTTAAAGGACCTTTTCAGCTATTCTGCGTGTTCAACCCCTCAAAAACCTAATAATTCTGTCACAGAATGTTGATACTGCCTAACTACACTGGGTTATATTTTTTTTTAATTAGTTTTGGGCAGCCATTGATTCAGTGCTTCATTCATGTTCGTGTACTGAAACTTGAACTGAAATCTGTCACAGATTTCAGAGCTAGCTAAACCTTGTTTTCTGTTTTGTTAAAGTTGCTAATGTACTTTATTTTATTTTTTGGTTTGTTCAACAGGTTCAGTGCACATTAATAAATAAGGATGGAATGATACTAAAAACCCAAGTTAGACAGATATGTTGGTTAGCAGTCTGATATTGGCCTAGCACAGCTATATTGGTCTAAATCTATATCAATCTTGTAATACTGATTTTATATATATATATATATCATGTTCAAATTGTAATAATTTGTTTTTTATTTATAGTTATTTGTCATCATTAAAATTACCAATGAAAGTTCACTGATTTCTTTTTGGATTTTAGATATAAATAAAGAATATGTCTATCAGAATATTTTTACCACTTAATATCACTATTGCCCACCAAAATCCACTTTTTGTTGGGGTAAGATAATTCCATGATAAAAAGTCCACTATTTGATATTCATCAAAAAGCAAAGAATGATCACTTGGGGAAAAAGTCTTCTATGAAAGTATCAATCTGATGTATACATATTTTTTAAGTGCTTCTTTAATAAAATAGAATAAAAATAGCTAGCCGAGGCACAACCTAGGCATGCACAAAAAATTGTCATGAGTTGTCTTTGGCAATGAACATTTGCAATGCAGCGGGCAGTAGCAGTCATTTTACGAAATAAAATCTAAGTAATAAAATAAATAACCATGTAGTATCACAGTAGACATGGTCACAGTCCATTCCGGTAACAAGACATTTTGATATTTGATATATTGTTACATTCATAGTAATAAACAATGCCAGTTACCCAAAAGGTGATTTTTCATCTGTAGTTCCTGGACAGAAGATAAGATTAAAGTTACAAAGTTATTAATCATTTGCCATTTATAAACATGCAGAAAAATAAGAAACACAAAAGACAATATTAATGTCAACAGAAATATAATTTATGATATCCTTGTGCTACTTAAAACATAAACATAAAGTTGCTCATAATACAAGAAATGCATAACAAACAAAATGAAGGATATTAATGTTAATAGAAATACGGACTAAAGACAGCATTGTGCTGCACGGTTAGGCACTAACTGAAGCATGCAAAGCAGGAGCATACACATTAAAATCATGCACACTGACTGTATATAATACATAAATCAGTCTGACACACCAAAGAAAAATAAAAGACATGCATGCAGGTACATGAGGGAAGACAGGCGACAGGTGACAGCAGACAGCAAGGAAGTTCCATGCAACAGACTGAGAACAGTGGGGTACAATTGAGTTTTAGTGCAGCTGAAAGTGCATTTAATGTGAAAATGCCAATGCCAATGTCAAGCCAAAACTAATTTCCCATTCATATCAGGTGGGAAGTGGAGTCAAGCATTTGTTTCTTGCCCTGAAGTGATCCTGCCTCATTCCCTCACACAAAGTTCAAATTTGGTTACACTTTGACCTGACTCAACACTGTCCATCCAATTTGAGAGAGAGGGCAAATAAAATAGTTGTTAGGGAAGTATTGATTGTGTGTATCCTTGTTTATATAACTGTGTGGTGAATTAATAGCAGTGGAGTAGGAGGGATGCTGTACTGAAAGGACTGAGTGCAAGGGCAACAAAGTATTTTCATGCTGTCTTTTGTAGCTTATGCTAAATTTTCTTCACAGTGTGTGAGAAATGTCACCTCGCCAGCTGTGGTCTGACTGTGCCCTAAAGCTGGAGGTCTCTGAAATCATTTTATCCTTTTCATGTTTTCTAATATCAGTTAACTCATCTCAGCCCAGCTTTGAATGCACTACAGGGGCATACTTTATTGTCGGCTATTGATACTGTAGTGTCTTCACAAGATAATTACGACTTCAAGAGATGAGAGAGGTACTTTGACATTTTTGAAAAGAGCCCATGGAAATTTGTTACCTTTTGTTGTGTACTCTGTCTCTCATGCCTCAGAAGAAGGGTGAAATGCAGAGAGCAAGTCACAAATCATTAAGTTTTTTGCTGTCATTTGCATATCAATGGTGTTAATAACAACATAAATGCCAACTGTGCCGTGCACATGACTTATGTTGACACACACACTGACATGTACCATTGAAAAGCTGCACTAACAAATGAAGAACATGCACATGATGTTTGCTTTGAAAAATGCACACCAGAATAACTGACTTTTATTTGTGTTCAGCCAGCTACATGTTGCCTTGAGGGTTGCATTAGTGGGCTGAATAAAAGCTAGGACATTCCTCTTGTTCCTAACATTTCTTTCATTATCCTTGTCTCCAAGTTCTACTGAGACCCTTGTTTAGCCTGTAACTACAAACAGAACAGAATGTGTCTAATAGGTCTAATTAGAGTTCATCATATCTCCACTCGCCTCCCTTCCTCTCGCTCCATCCCCAGGGTTGACTTCAAATGAAAATAATAAGCTTGAGGAAAACATTGACAATAACAATGTGTGTATCCATATTTAGACAGTGTTCCAATGTAAAGAGAGCATGCACCCCAAAATCAAAAATACATATTTTTCCTCTTACCCGTAGTGCTATTTATTCAGAAATTTGGGGGGGGGGTTGGTGTGAATAGTTTTTTAAGAAAAATATTTAAAAATCTCTGATTTCGGCTTCTCAAAAGTGAATATTTTCTGGTTTCTCTACTCCCCTATGAAAGTAAACTGAATAGTTGTGGACAAAACAAGACATACGAGGATGTTGTCTTGGGCTTTGGGAGATACTGACCAACATTCTTCACCATTTTCTGATATATTACAGACCAAACATCGTATCATTTATTCGAGAAAATGATCAAGAGATTAAACAACAATGAAAATGAGTGTTAGTTACAAACTAGGGCTGCACGATATTGGAAAAAATTGACATTGTGATTTTTTTTAACCCTGCAATATATATTGCGATATGAAAAAATTCAGGAATTTTCACCAGATGACTTGAATAGTACTTTATGTTATGCTGCATTGCTGCCATCTTGTGGATATTTAACCTGCACTGATCTTGCGACTCACTCCATATGCTTGGGCGTGGTCTGCTTTGGCAAACTGATTAAGAACGATTTTGATTGGTGGATCGCTGCGCGCAGTGTGTGTCAGGTACCCTTGAAATTAGATGAGAACACATTTAGTTCATTTGCCTCCTACTTTCTCTGCTATGATTGGTGGGTGTAGTTCAAAAGAAAATTGATCCTACTTGAAGCTGCTCTCAACAAGGACTGTGGAATATCTTGAATAACTTGTCATGATTTTTGGAAAGAGACATCGCTGTTGAGTTTTTTAGGTGTATTGTTGTGGTGCTTTGAGCATTTAAAGCGGAGTGCCATCTAGTTACATTATATTTGAGAGAAGCCAGACATTTCTATAGTCCATATCTCCAAAACAGGTAACTTGCGTTAAAACAGTAGCACTACTGATAAGAGGAGAAATATGTGTTTGATTTTGATGTGAACAGTCCCTTTAATAATAATGTAGATACTTAGTAGTTGCTTCTATGGGGTATTATTGTTTTGTCCTCTAACTTAGCATGACACCTGGCTGGCAGCATACTTTGTTTCATTACAGGCAGTTATTATTCAGCATGGCCTGATGTGTGTTTTGTCCCTTCTGACCATCTGTTGCCTGTCACTTCATTATGAATGCAGGAAAGTGAACCCAACAAAAGTTGAAGCTCCTCCTCTGAACATTCTTGTTTATTCTGGCAAGATTTTTCAAGTTGATCTCTGTCTCACAGTGCACCCTGTAGAAGTTGAGATTAGAATTACAGGTGCATGTCTCGCTATAGCCTCGTTTATACAGAAACCAAGCACCATGATGATGATGATGATCGTGGATCGTGACAAGATAATTTTCTGTGGTTTTATGCAACACATTCGAGTGACTGTAGAGCACCTGCAAAAAGGAAATGAGCTTTGCTTCAGTCACCAAAGCGGAAACACTACACAGTGGCATTTCCATCTAACAAGCACTTAGTGTCAAACTTTCTCTTTTTCTAAAACAAAACCGGACCGCCTAATGTCCCAGAAAATACTATTCCACACAAAGTGGCCTACTTGTGCAAGTGCTCCTGCCTGTGTTGTACTCAACAGTATGTGACTGTTTCCACTGCCCCCTCTCCCTTTCATGCATGACTGATAGGCAACAGTTATATAGGGTGTAATTGTAGAAAGAGCTACTCACATCTCATGGGTCCGTATCCTCCTATAGATGCAGATAGCCAGGGCTGATAGTAAGGTCACCTGAATAGTCATTAAAATAAGATGAGTGTTGGTGTGCAGCTGAGAACACAGAGCTTTATTAACTTGCCATCCAGTACGACTATAAGCCAAACCAACTGAATCTCTAATGATAGTAGCCATGTCTGATACTAATACAGACAACAACGTGATGGCTGTAATAGCACTCATAAAAAATGCATTATTATGGTTACAACAAAGGATGTATATCTGAAAATGTGGCATGCTGTACTTAGTCTTGGCTTGTGTACTGTGATAAATACATTGGGCTGCTCAGCAAGAAAGAGAATTACTTTACAAGATGCTATGACCTTGAACAAAAGTTGTGAATTAATCAGTAAGTTGTTGGGCAGAAAATTCATCAGCATCTATAGAAGCAAAATCTACTTGTTCAAGTTAAAAGGGGATCATTAACCAGTTTTCTTAAGATAAACTGAATATCATTGAGTTGAGATGTATTGATCAACATGCCAATGACAGGAATCAGCTGGTTTTCAGCTTAATCGGCCTTGACCGGTAACTGGCCAGTCACCACCAGATATCTGTTTCTGTGCTGGTCACATTTACATGCATGCACCAGACAGTGGTTCACATCATGCAAGAAACCGACAACCCATGTTGACCACGTCTCCCCAAACATATTCTCATTCATTTAGTCAGCTGCTTTGTTTTATCTCACTCAAAAGCATTTCCACAGCAAGGTGTTGTGCCAAGTCAGTTTCTGTTTTGTTTACATCTTCCTCCCCATGAGATCATGCAAGATCTCACTGCTCAGTGCTCTCCATGAAATCATGTGATTGTGCTCCCTCTGGCACAATGATCTCAATAATATCCTGTAGTGTGTGATGGCCATTATTTTTCAATCTTGTTGGCAATGTTTCATTATAACCATAAAATTTTATTTTCCATTAAGGAAAGGGTACAAAAACGTGTGTATACCATCCATTATTGCTCTTCAAACACAAGGTCAGACTTTTAAAGAATAGGAAATCAGCTAGGAAAATTGCAGTTGGTGCATCTCTGTCTTTGAATTTTGGACTGTTAGTATTTTGAGTTTGAAGCGTGGGTTATGGAAACATTTGATGAAACATTTTGCTGATATTCTGTTAACCAAAGGATTAATCAATTAAACTAACTGAGAAATTTTAAGACAAATTGATAACAGATCAGCCTTTTTTGTCTATAAAACGAGAAAATTCAGAGAAATGCCAATCATAATTTGTTTGATGATTCCTTCACATGATTGTCTCCTGTTGTAAACAGGAGAAACGCTGATGTAGGGCATCAGACTGCCTCTTAGCCCCAAATGACAGTGATTGGCTGTTGCAGTGAGTGTGACCCGTGTGACCCAGAGTAACCTCCAGCTACTACAGGTCATTAGCAGAAGATTACTCAGACAGGCATTTGCACACGCACAGATACAGCATATTAGGCTTCTACAGCTAATACACACTGGGCTTGTAAAGCTACTCACCCTTAACTAATGTATGCTGAAATAAACAAACACTATCCACCTGTGTGCGCGCGTGTCTTATGTGCATGT
The DNA here is from genome assembly GCF_056507025.1 of Lutjanus erythropterus. Lineage (NCBI taxonomy): Eukaryota > Metazoa > Chordata > Actinopteri > Lutjaniformes > Lutjanidae > Lutjanus > Lutjanus erythropterus. The sequence goes on from NC_139338.1 coordinate 11,039,438, forward strand.
GTGTGTGCATATCTTTGGCTCTTTGTTGTTATGTTTTATGACTGTGGCAGCCTCTCCCCTTGCTGGTGTGTTAGCACTGACTTAGGATGAGGGAAAGGTGGATAGAAATGTCTTTGTGTTTGTACACAACTGAGCCTGTTTGTGTGTTTTCCCTCACTAACATTCACATAGTGATCAGACCTTGAGTTAAAGCCCTGTCCTCCTCCTCCTCCTCCACCTCCTCCTCCTTCTGTCCTCTTTTCATCTTTTCATCATCCTATTTAAGATGGTGTTGTGGTAGAAATTGCCTCTGGACTGGAGAAAGAAATCCTTAAAATGGAAATGAATAAAGCAAAGGTAGTCTGAAGAACACTACAGTGAAAGGAGGAATAGCATGGGAACAAGTAATGTGCTCTAAAATATGAGCTTAGTTTATACAAATTATGGTTGTGTTTCATTAATATTAGTGCTTGTTCACTGACTGAATGGAGCAGGATTTTCTATTAGATTTTCAATGGAATCATCAGTTTCTGAGATGGCTTTCAAAATGGTAAATGAAAATGTCTAAAATCTGATGCTTTCATTTGTCACTTTTACTGATATGGCTTGATTCTACGTTAGGAAACCATAGGTAGTTTTAGGTGACCAGAGGCTCACTGAGCTGTAGCACCAAGAAGGCTGGAATCAGGTGGTTATTGTGAGAACACATTTCTAGGGATGTCCCGATCCGATCACGTGATCGGAAATTGGGGCCGATCACGTGATTTTCAAATGATGGGAATCGGGTGGAAATTATTGGATTTAACCTTACAAAACAACATGCATGGCCATGTTCACGTTTTAAATTCATCCTGAGGTACAAAGAGATTGTCAAATGGAATGGCAATGGCTTAGTTTTAATTTTAATAAGTTCCACAACATCAATATTCATTGTTGCACAGACGGAAACAACACCGTAAATGTCACAATTTACGGCAGGCGGGGAATTCAGACAGCATAATAATAGTGAGCTGGTAGTTAGTAGGCTAATGCAGGGCAAGCGAGAGCGGGACAGTGAAAATGTCTGCAGTTTGGAGGTATTTTAAACTGGACAGCGAAGGCAGTGCAACAGCCACTTGTAATGTGTGCAAATTGGGCATTTCGCATGGTGGAAATGTGGATGTGTTCTCTTTTTTTCTTCTTCTTATTAATGCATTGCTGAAGTACTGGATCAGGATTCGGTATCGGCAGATACTCAAAATCAAATGACTCGGACTCAGGGGCAAAAAAATGTGATCAGGACATCCCTACACATTTCATTTTGACAGATGTCTTGACAAGAGAAGGGAAGTGTTTATTAAGCTGCCACTTGCAGTGTTTCCGCTCTCCCCCTCAGCAAAGAAAGATCAACCCACTGGTCACCTCTGTGTCTGCCACTTAGCTTACATGTGCTCATGTGGGTGGGTTGTCTACATGAGGAAAGAAATAGACCTTTTTGTTTTAAGTTCATGCCCCAAAAACCTTTTTGACATTGTCAGTTTGTCTGTGGGTACATCTCAATTAATTCTCTCCTACTCCTAATGTGAGGAGAGATGCAAGAAAAGAGGAATCAAGGAAGCATTTTTAGATACTGAGAATTGTACTTTTCCTTTCAGGCGTCATCTCAATCGACGTCAGTTTCTGATGATGGCAGCAGAGCTTGCTCAGCTCTGTAACATCTTGTGATACCTTTAGTTTAGTATTTGCACAGATAGTGTGAATACTATCCAGTTTGTAATAAGGGTGAACAGTTACCACTGCCAGCACTATTTATTTTTTATTTTTTCTCCATTACTAACAACCTCCCACATGGCAAAACAGAATGTGATGAGCATGTCTCCTTAAAATTCCTATTTGTATAAGCATTTATTGATGCTCTCCTTGAAATGTGATTGCAGTCAAACAAGAAACGTATAAAAATAATTTAGTAGTCTAAATGTTGTACGGTAAAGGGAATTGTATAAATGCTGTATATCTCACAAAAATAGGATGAAACACACTTGTAAGGTACATGATGTATATAATGACAGTTTTGGGATTATAATTATTTAAAATGGCTGTAAAAGACACTTTCTCTTTCACAAAGTCAAAAACAGCTAGTACAGTATTTGGTTTTCACTTCACCTCAATCAGACATATTTGGTATCCATCAACAAGCTTCTGGAAGACCTCTAAGTAATGGATTAAACTTTATCTGCTCTAACGTAAGCTGCACATGTAAGCATTTCTAACGAATTAACGCTTGTTTACTGCATTTGCCAAAGTCATGGTTTATTTGCAGGGGTTACATTGTGATTTGTTGGGGAGATTGAGGAGGAGGATGTGGGCTGGTGTATAAGGCTGTCATCCTTGGGTGATCATGGTGCGGCTGGTCTCGCTAGGTAACTGTCCCAAGGTCCGCTGCATTAACCTAGTCCGTATGCTTCCTTTTCCCACATTTATCAGTGTATTCCTATTGTCTATTGTATACATATACATGTCATACCTCACCATCTGACTAATGTTTTCTGAGGCATAAGCTAGCTTTAGCCTCATTCTTTAACATTAACATGATATGATGTATGAAGCCATACATATTTAAGATAATTTCACAGAGTTCTCATTCTAAAATGTGTCAGAAGGAAGCATGACAAAGTCAGCTGACTTATATTAGCCAACTACAGTTCTGCTAGCGAGAGTAGTCATCATTATTTTAGCTGACAAAATACTCTGTTGTCAGCTAGAAATGAGAAGCTACTTTTTTTTTTTTTTTACTTCTCTGTGGAGTCAAGGACTGTGCTTCAAAAATGACTGTCAATTTCGATGTTAAATCTTCTGAGGGTCCCATTCAGGAGGAGTCAGCAAGCTTTTTACTTGGTCATGTCTGGCAGAAAATCACACAACCACCATTATCACTGTAAACTGCATACATGCAGTGCAAGAATGGAAAGCTTGACAGTTGTAGCAACAGTAGCTACGGAGGGCGGAGCTTAGCGAAAGATTACTTGTTAGAGTTCAATCAAATTGATCTTATTACATAGACTTTTCAGGGTTGTGCACGTATTTTCAATCAGATTCAGTTAGGAAGGCTTAATTTTAGCTTCACTTAGACATCCCAAATATTTTTTTAGGTTTGTTTTAGCGTAATTTTCTATTGGTACACCCAGTTGCATCCAAGATGCACCTGAAGTCCAAAGATCATCAGTAACAGACTTTCTGTTGTGATGTTTATAACTCAAATTAATGTGTGCCAATTTATTTGGGCATAGAGAATTTACCAGCTATATGATTAATTAGAAGTTAAAGTTAATATTTAGGTATCAGGTGTGTCATATTCTAGCCACTTAAGCTTAAACAGTGACCGACTCACTGAAATTATTGTTGCTTTTTCCTTTTATTTCATAGTCCACCTTTTGTATTTCTGGTTCTTGAAAATCACCAACACAGAGTTCAGAAGAATAAGAGCCATAGAGCGTCCTACATGGCAGATCAATTTGCAGGTCCCACAAGGATTGAGAAGTGAGGATTGATCAAAGAAGGGATTTATGGTGTACCCTTTGTCAATGTTGTGATGGAGTTTTTGTTCATTCTTTAAGCCTAAGCACCTGAATGAGTGTAGTCACTGAGAAAACCAGCCTGGTATATCTAGGCATTTAGACAGCTGGGTTGCCAGTCAACAGGCCCCTGAGTTTCTAGAAACAGAGCAAGTAAGCAAATTAGACTAGCAGTAAGTCCGGCAACAAGCCAGTCAGCTTATCAGTTAGTCATTCATATAAACAGTCTGACAGCTCATCGGTGAGATAACCATCCTTGCAGTGTGACAGCTAGTCATCCAGTCTTGCAGATAAAGTAATCTGTGAGGATTACATCAAGAGAAACTACACTTAATCCTCTCCCAAATGGCAAATTGCAGCAGTCAAAAAACGACACAGTTGTGTTCACTACATATTCTGTGGCTCCAAGCCCAGCTGCCGGAGAGGATGAAGGATTATTGTGACATTTTTCCTGACATACTGAATTCGGTCAAATCAGGAATGACCTCCTTGTAGGGAAGGATTGCAAGGGATTCTCACTGTTGTTTCACTCAGTCAGCATGGCTGATTCAAAGAAAGGACTTAATGGGGGTGGTGGTGCCTTGGAAGTCAACACTTTGGTTGCAGTCAGAGTTTAATATGCCAGGGACATTTGTGGATTAGTAAAAGCAAGGAGACTGTCAAAGACTTGCAGGTGCTTTGCCAGTAACAGTTTAACACCTGTTGTGGTTTCAGACAGCCTCCCATTTCAGTGCTAATCATTATATTTTGCACATTTACACTGTCTTCACATTATATTGTCTTACTTTTGGTGAGTATTAATGAGGTCATTAATCCTGTCTGTATTTTGTGTCTATCAGTGGACTAAATTTTACTGCAGTGTCAGACCACTGTTTCTGAATGCAGAGGAAACGCTGCAGCAGTTTGACTCCTGTGACTCTGTCTATGATGACACATCATACATCTGTCATCATTATATCTCAGCCCTTTATACCAAAACACAACCATTAAGCCTTTCACAACCTCTCACAACCACTGCCACCAGTCCCCCTATTGAAATTAAATCAATAAATGGGGTTGGCAGACCTGCTGCTGTCAGATGTTTGCCAAAAGACTAAAAGGATGTGGTTGTGAAGACTCTAACGGGGTTTCTGGTTCAATCTTCCTGTGTAGGCACAAAGGGAGAACAGAACACTAAACTTTAATGCTACTGGAGCCCTAACCTTGCCAATGGTTGAGGTTGACAAGTGTCACATGTTTGCTTGGGGAAAGTTTTCTGTGGGCAGAAATGGCAATTAATTAGATGTCAGGCAAGTTAACATTGGGGCAAATACAGTAAATCATCACAGTAAAAGTGAGATTTGTTGTTATTGAAGTATTGTCTGTATTGAATTGCTCACAATAATCATTTTTGGAGGTGGAAATTAGTGTTGATACTAAGCAAGAACTGAACTGTAACTTCATTCACTCAATGCTGTACATTCACATTGTTTACACTGATCTTCTACTCTTCTGGCTTTCTTGGCATACTGTGGAAATTCATGTTTTACACCCTGACAGCAAAAATGATTAGCCCACATTTCTATCACATGAAAATTCAGAAAAAGGTGATCAACAGTGGAAGTGCAATGCCATGTTAACCAGCTGTTTGCTCACAGATATCTACATGACAGTGTGCTCTAAATAGAAAACTGACACTTCCATTATTAAAGAAAAGGCCATTATTAGAACCTTATATCACATTAATATGTTGCCCACGGCAGCCTGATCAATTTTTCATGTGGCCCCTGGTGACAAGTAATTGCCAACCCTTGTTGTAGTTTATGACTAAATAACGGTAAAAATAATGACACTCTCATCAGCAGCAGTGTTTTGTTTACTGCCAGTTACCAAATGTTAGCATGCTAAACAAAGATAATGAAATGATAAACACTATAAAGGCTATGTGTTGCTGTTGGTAATTGTTGTTGTTGTTTTATCAGCTTTTTACAACACTGGGTTCATAATAGGTAATGTCTTAATTGATAAATGACCTCTTGGAAAACATAGAAATTGGAATATCACTTTATTTGATGTACCCTCCAAGGGTATATTTTAGTAAGTTTTGAAAGATTAGATTTTAATGAGGTCAGAAGAAAAGAAAAAAAATGAAACCAGTTTTCCATACAGCCGTACCAACAATAACAGCTGTGTTTTGTGTCCCTGCAGGGTTGCCGTCCGCCATGTTAAGGTAAAGCCCAGGTGTGCGGTGTTGACCATGCTAAAGCGCCTGGACAAGATCCGCTTCCGAGGCCCAAGGACGAGAGACGACTTCCCGGATCTGGCCGAGTCGCCACCCGCCTCCGACAACGAATGTAGCGACGACATGCAGCTGAAGCCCAGGGCAGCTCTGCGAGACACAGAGGACCTCCTGCGAGACCCTGTGAGTGCACTCCATACATATTTGTAATATTATATGTATGTGAATGTTTTTGACTCATGGCCACATTTGCAGTTGATCACATTTCATTTAGGAAGCAGAAACTGATTTTTTTCATCGCTTTTTCAACCTTTTTCTTTCATTCTTACTTTGATTTATGTCCGTTCCCTTTTTTCTCTCTTTCTGTTTCTCTGAAATTCAGTCACTGTCCCTCTTTATATCTCTCTGCCAATGTATTTATCATCAGTCTCAGAATGAGTAAACGGTTATCTTGCTTTCGTCTTATATATACGCATTTCCTTGAATGGCCAGGATGAACATACATGGCAGTGTTTTTTCGAATGTACTCATGAATTATTCTCTCTGAAAAGGATGCTCTGACCTCAGAATAACGCAAAATGGGGAGATTTGCAGCAGCTGCTGTTTCACCTTTTTGATGCTCTGTTTTTAGCTAGATTAATAGATGTTTAGGGCACAAAATGACATGTTGTTTATGTAATCCCTCTTGTATATAGTTATACTCTGAAGAGAAAGGTACAACCATCGTGAACAGGGTTGTCATGATAAAGAAAAATGAAGGAGATCACAGTGATTAAATATTTTCCAATGGGAGGCATGGAGTAGAGATGGCAATCGGCAGTAGACGAGGACAGAAATAGTGAAAGCAGTGGTGAGATGAACAGATATTGGATAGCAGGAAGGGGAATGAAAAATGGAGGGAAAGAAAAGATTAAAGACAAGAGAGTGATAAAGGAGCCTAAAGGACAGGAACTGAGCCTTAGATGATTGGACTCTGTGGTGTCTAGAGGAAAGGAGATGGACAGGATGGAGAGAGCTCACAAGCTGTGACAAAAAAAATCCACATCATGTTTTCTGATACTGCTTCCTCCCACGCTTGATAGTGTTCATATTTCATGAAATCTGCAGCTCTCTCTCATCCTCGTGGCTGACTAAAACACCAGTATTGCCGTCATCATCATGCTCATGCATTGATAGGAAGATACCCAGATTATAAACACTAGATTAGTCACTTGATGGTATCATTTCCTGAATACGGCCCCAGGGATCTCTGTCCTTCTTTCATTTTCTCTCTTTGTTTCTACTCAAATAGACAGCTGATATGACATCCCATTAAAGCTGCACAAGGCCGGGTGGTGAATGAGTGGTACTTGGAGACAAAATCATTAGATCATAACAGGCCTCATTGTACCCACATATGAATAAAACATTATTAAATTGGGGCTTATTTAATCAGTTCTGGAGTAATATTTTTTAATTAGTGATCTGGCTGACTGTGGGTCCTTGTAGCAAACTCTGGGCATAGGCAACATGTGTCTGTATTTGCATATAAGTTTTTATGCCCTCCTGTGTGCACAAGTGTGTCTGTGTGCTGGTGTTTGTATGTCTGTATCCACACTGGTGTTTGGCTGCATGAGCACAAGCCCACTGGGGAGGCATCGCCCACATCTCAGCCCTGATGAGTCACACTTGGAAGCCCCAAAATAGACCAAGCTAGCTCTTATCCCTGTTGGGACACACACCAAACACACACACACATAAAGCATGCACTTTTTTTCACAAAACATTGCAATTGCATTCAATTTGAACCTGACAGGTAATGGATTTTTGGGGCAGATGCTGATATCAATATTGGAGGATAAAAAAAATCAAATATAATATATCAGCTGTTTTCTTTATTTATATGCAGGTTTGGGTGATTCGCGTGTGAATACGACAGTTTGCATAATGTGTATTAATCTGTCACAATAAACTGCTGCGCCGAGTCAAAGCACGGATTCACTGAGAAAAGAAGCTGCAGTTTACAAACCTTGATGATATATTAGGATTACCAACATGTGGAACGTGTTTCTGTCAGTATAGTCGCTTGAAATTTATTTTCTAAATGTTTCTTCACTGCACCTATGCTAAAAGTAATTTCTGTATCACTTTTTTTACTTTAACAGCCATGTATTAGTGAGAAAATTGCTACAACTAGTGTTACAGACTGTTGTTAAACCTTATTTTTCTTGCCCTACATGGATGCAAAAATACGTTACCACTGATTATCTTACTTGCGTTTTACTCTAGTGATGAAATAAATCCATGTTATGACCAGTTTAAGTTTTAAATCATGTAAAAGAAATCCTTTTTAATTTGAGGTCCAGTATTTTTCTCATCAGGCATCTGACAAATAGTTGAGTCTTTTCAGCAGAGTGAAAATAAGACTGATTTTAAAATATGCCACAATTCTCGTTATTCTAATGTGCTTTAAGTGTCTATTTTCAGGGTCATGATTGAATAAAATCTTGAAATATTAATGAAACAAGATTTTTATTTTATTTCGGGTAAATTAATTGTTAATCAATTCAAAATCAATTGAATGAAATAAGTCTTCAATCAATAAAGTGATCGTTAGATTAGTTGACTGATTGAAGATATAGTTGATTAAAAAGATTAATTGTTTAAAAAGTAATCTTTAGGTGCATCCCTGTTTAAAATCCAAAATTACCTCAGGGGAATGAAACAATAAACCTTCACTGGTATTTTTAATAATTTTGAATAACTATAAAAAAAAATGTTATGTTCTGTAAAATCTGTAAAATCTTTCTGTTAAAAACAAATATCAGACAAAATACACGACGATACTGATCTACTGTAGACAAATGTAGCTGTGCTAGGCCATCTCTCTTGGCTCTGCATTCGATATCTAAAAGCTGCCACTGCTTTGTGGAAATCTCATCTTCCCTGCATAGTGCCCTTCATAGTTCTCTCCCTGCTGGCACACTGCAGCCCACCCATGCTACAGTGATATCTCTGCACTCTCCAGGATCATCATCACATGACCTGGATCTAAACCTCACCTTCATTACCTCATCTGTTAAAAGGAGGACAGAGTGTGCCCTTTGGCTGCAGAATGCACACACTGAGACTTTTTGACAAACTAGCCTGTGTCATCCATACTAAATAGGTAGAATGTCACTGAGCAGATGGTGTTCAGTCATTGCACAGGCGACTGCGTACGACCTCAGCGGCCTCTCGCCACTTTTCCTGCTAGATCAGGTAGCTTCCTCACCACGTTTGTCATACTTAGTGTCATTGTGTCATTTATCTAAAGCACATTTGGACCAGTCAGATGATGTGATGTGACCCAAGACAATACACTGTTTAATACAGGACAATCAATTACTCCAATAAATGATGGTCATTGCATCATATACCGTTTAACATTAATGTTAAAATTACAAATGTATTAAATTCACATTTACTAATAAAATGCCTTAAAAATATTAAATACTAATAAATTCAGTTTGGGAAGGTCTGACATATTTCCTTATTGAATGCTATAATGGTGATTATTCACTCCTAGTGCAAAAATGAATTCAAATGCCTCTCTTATCCTGTCACGGTCTTTGCCTTATTTATATTTTTATTGGCCTTAAATATAGTTAAACTGTGACATGACATCCACACATATAGAAGCCCTGTCTGCAAAATAGCACTTTTTTTTTAACTTGAACTGTTAGTTTGGTAAATGAAAGGAAATCCATTCACTATTGTGACATTATACCTACTGCCTATAACACCTTTTGTGGATGATGTGTTGCATCTGAGAACCATATGTTAAAGGTATAGTTCAGATATTTTGATGTGGGGATGTATGAGGCCCTTCTCCATACTCAGTGTATAACCTGCAGTGGTGATCCTTTAAAATGCCAATAACACAAACACACTAACAGACTGTGGCAGTGGCCAGCAACTCCTGTAAAAAATAGTAAATTGTTTTTGCCAAAGGAGTCTGGTTGCTTTGGGGAGAGTAATATTTGACTTTTATAACTTCAGTTTCTCATTAGAAAATGCTGTTTGAGCACCAAGGTAAAGCATTGAAAATATTCTAAATATAGCAAAGCAAATATGTTTTTCTGCTGTCACTGTCCACAGGAATACATTGCTTAGCTTCCTACACTTGTACCCCTGCTGCGTCTCCAAACTAGGGGCAGATCACTCAACGTCTACTGTAGGCAATACACTAGCTATGAATAACTACCTCATAAAGTCCCACTTCAAAAAAAAAAAAAATCTGCGCTATCTCTTCAGATGGAACTCCTCTTGTTCGCATATCAAATATCTGAAGTCTGACTGGTATTATTTCAATAATATTACTATTAAATAATTAACTTTACTACCAAATTATTTGATCAGATGCTTTTAATTTTCAAATTAAAAGCCCCTCAAAACCACACTGTCATATATTTGAGATTTGAAATAATACTTAAAAGCCACTTAACCAACTATTAGTGCTGAATAGCTCTTCAACATGCCACTCCATGCTGAAATCTCAGTGGGTCATGAGTGCCTGAGCCTGTAATCATATCGTTAGGATTTAGAATCAAGTATCTTTATCATTTCAGTTTCACAGTGAGGGCTAAAGATCAATTCTATAATGGCAGAAAAATCCTAAAACAGTGCACCATTGTAATCGCTTTGGATTATGGTTCTCAACAATAATCTCTCTGTTCAAATGTAAACTGAAGTCAAAGTAGCAGTCATTTTTAAAAATTGTTTTGACCCCAGAATACATTATGTTGGTCTAGATTTTCCACCTAACTGGATTTGCTGGTGAAGCTGCTCCAGAGGATTGTGGTTGTTCTACCAAGAAGACTGCTGCTTAAATCACTGCCGTGGTTCTGATTTTTGTTGTGTGGTGAGAATGTAGGTCTGGTGTGAGCACACCTCTCAGCTGAATGTGTCTAGTTTTATGGTTTTTGGTATTAACACCACTTTACAAGTCAGAATATTACAGGTTTACAGGAAATGAGGTTGGGTAGGAAGGAAGGTGTTTGGTTTCACTCACTGGAAATAAAAGTGAAAGTAGAACAAGATGTCCAGATAATATGTCTGTCAAGTAGAGTATAACCTCGTTTTCCGTTCAACTGCCAGCATTTTCTACCATCAGCAGAGGATTTATCATTAGCTCTGCTGGCTCAATTTAGATTTGTTTTCTTAATAAAGCTGTTCATGTTTTGACAGCATAGTAATGTAGCATGATGTGCCATAAATGCCAGCTATTCAAATTCCAGAGACTGTTTTGATTTGTGAATGGCTTCAGTTGTTTTGAATGCTCTATTCATATGGATGTCTTTACAGCCACTCATTTTATAAAACTTCCATTGTGTAAAGCCCTTTTCTGTTAATTATTGTACGTGGCTGATCAAAAAGTACAACCACCAGCCTGCTGGACCAACAATCTGGCAAACATGGAGAAGGTCTCTTGTGTTATATGTGTTATGAGCAGAACAAGGCCTTGAAATCACACCTTCTGTATTTCCCCTCCCACTGTGAGACTCTCATCGAGCCTCATGAGAAGCTGCAGGCTTTAAAAGCACAGGCCTTTTCACTACATAGAAGAGGGAGTATGTAAAAAGCATTTGAGATCCCTGGAGCTGCTCTCCAGGATAAACCTGACATTTCTGTGTCAGTTCTGTACTGAAGCAACAATACAACGCTCGGACAATATCCCTATAGAGGCTGAGCACGGATGGAAGGAGGAAGAAATGGAGTGAAGAGAAAAGGGGATCAAATGAGAAGTACAGCAGATGAGTGAAGAGCGTGAGCAGGACTTTAGGGAGATCAGTCAGTAGAACTCTCTTAAACAAGAGGCACAGAAAGAAAGTGGCAGACAGCATGGAGATCTGCACGGTCTTAATACAGAAAAGCAAGGCTGAGTTCATGAAACTCACTGAAATGAAGCAGGACAAAATAGAGTCTGGATGAAAGCTTTCTAAAAGAGAGGTGCGGAGTTCTGTCCACAGTGGTCAGAGTGTGGAAAGTGTCTCTAGAGTTGTGGTTCAACTAGACAAGGCACTTAGTAGAGGGCTGGAAAAGCTGTATGCATATTTGAAGCACCTATAGGATCTATCAGTACATATCTGGTTGTACTTTGTAAGTGTTTTCTGTACAGTGGAAACCTCTTGTGATCATATCCATCTGGGTCAAATTGATCTCTCTAAGCAGATGGTCATTAAGAATTGTCTGATTCCAGCATCTTAAATGTGAATATTTTCTGGTTTCTTTACACCTCTGTGAAAGTAAACTGAATATCTTTGGATTGTGGGCAAAACAGAGTTTAGGGAAACACTGATCAACATTTTTCACCATTATATGGCATTTTATAGACCAAACATTCAATTAATTAATCAGAAAATAATCAACAGTTTAATTGACCATGAAAAAAAAATGTTAGTTGCAGCTCTACTTTCTTTTTCCATCATGATTTCAATGTACATGCAGAACCAGCCTCAAGTAGCCACCTACAAGCTGACAGGTTACCATGAGGCAAATTATCATGGGAGTAAAGTTAAAAAAATGAAGAAGTCTAGTGTTAAAATTGTTTTCTATTTGTTGTCATGTATGAAAAGACCCAAAATGAACACCAGAAGCAGACTACTTGATTAATATAAGCAAATTTTTTTAAACAGCATTGGTATAGGAATTATTCTGTTTTAAGCTTTTGATACATGTGTTGATTGAGCACAATAAGTGGTTTCCACAGTGTATGTTTGTGTATCTAATATTTTATAGTTTTGTTTCTTTTGTGGTAGGTGATTGCTGTTTATCTAGTAGAAATTACAGAAAGAAGTTGCTCGGCGTGTGGCTTATTTGCAATTTAGATTTAAAATACAGAAAATATGTGTTGGCAACATAAGATGAGGCTTATATTTAGAATCAGTTCTGCTCAGTGACTTTATGTGCACCTTCAGCAGAACTAAGAACTAAATGATAGAAAGGCTAAGAGTGGGTGTGAAGATAAGCACAGCAGTACCTCGTTCTGTCACAACACGGACACTTTAAGAATTCAACGAGAGGATGATTTTCATTTGTTTGCATACATTTTATGATCATGTCTGCTCAGATGTCTGTGCTAAAAACAGCATACAGTAATAAAAGGTTTAAAACATTGGAAAGATAATGGAGTTTTACAGCAGGACACAGTGAGATTCCTTTGCTCAGTCACAGTCATGTCAGAGGGAGAGGGGTACACAATAATTAATCAGCCGATAATCGTCCGGGGTGACGTCAAGGCTTGACCTACTTTTGACAACCAGGAGGTTGTGACTGACAGTTGATGACTGCATTACACAACATGAAGGTGTGTTCACATTATGTACCATCTTTGGCGTCTATTGGAAATTGTGGACAAACAAAGCTGACAAAATCCAAAACCAAAGAGTGTTGCAGCTGAGCGCTCGCAATGCAGCACAACTTCTTTTCACACCCACCGTCCGCTCCTTTCATCTCCTCCATGTCCTCTCCTTCTCTCTGCCTGTTTCTCTTTCATCCTCCTGCCTCCATTTAATTCTCATACCTTCCGTCTCTCGTTTTGTTTTCTTTGAAGTGCTTCTTTATTCAGGGACACCCTCTCCATCTCCGCGTCTCTATGTCTCCCTACCCTGCCTGTCTTGTTAGGCTTTGGGATCTCTTCCCAAAGCACATTTTTTTTCAGGTCAATGTCAGTTTTGTTCTATTTTTTTCTCGCATGCATTACCGAGAGAACAGCAGCGAAAGACATTGCAGTGTGTCGACGCAGACACACACACACACACCATGCTGCTTGGTGTCGGGGAGAAGCTGCTGCAGCATGTGTGTCTTTTTAAAGGACCCTTGCTGTAGTCGAGCAGTGCAGTGCTCATCATCCACTAGCACAGCCATCTCTCCTCTCCTCTCGCTCCTTCCTTTCCTTTCCTCTCCTCTCCCACTCACCCCTTTCTTCTTCACACTCTGTCCCTCGTTCCTCTCGTCTTTCACACGGTCGTCACTTCTCAATCATCACTGTTCACTCTGTCCACCTACACACATGTTGTGCTGCTAGTTGTGTCAGGGTTAAAGCCCTGAGTCAGAGGCGTGAGTCATCAGTGTTGCTGTAGTCAGAAGAGGGGGATTCTCCTCTTTTTTGCCTTGCTCCTCCTTCCTATCTCACTCCACCTGGACTTAAACCGGGAGAGGAATCATTAGCGTGAGTCATGGTGCCCTGCTAGTGTGTGTTTGTGTATGTTAGATCATATGGGATATACCTGTTTGTGTATGTATTGTTTTCAAGTAATTCTAAAGCTAAACATGTCTCTTTTTTTGTTTTCTGTATTTATGAATGCAAATCCTTGTGTGTGTGAATGGATCCTCGTATGAACATTGATGTATTTGTGTGTGTGCACAGGCTGGTTCGGGGTCTCCGACCATGGCTGCAGCCATCCAGGACTTCCAGAGGTCGGAGTCAGACCGACTCAATGAAGTCAAGGGTCACCTGGAAATTGCCTTATTGGAGAAACATTTCCTACGTGAGTATGAACACACATGCACAAGCACACACTCAAAACACCAGGCCTCGACCAGATTACATTGTCAGCCACTTTTGGTCTCCTTTTAGAGGTTTACACTTAACATAGATTGCACTTCAAATATATAAACACTCATTGGCTACATTTACATGGACAATATTTCTTCAATTTGATAGAAATCATTCTGATTATAAATTCCAAATTGATTGTTTACATGGACAATAAATAAAGTGATCCAGTGAATTGGGGTTTACATGCTTCATAGCATTTATCAGAATATGGGTTAACTTTTTGACGTGCACAGTCTGGTTCTGCCTGCTGTCAAAAGTCTAATCTCCTGGCAATATAACAGAAGAAGAAGAAAAAGTGGTTCTGCCTGGTAAATTTCAAGAGGGGAACAATATTCATGTCTTTTAATCTTTTAATGTTTCTAACCAGTTGTGTTTTGCTACCACCATATTTCTGTTCCTCGCAAAAACTTGTTCATAAGACATCGCCTACCCTTACGTGGGGCAGACATACACAAGAAGAATATATTTATTCCAACCTAAGAGAGAAACGTTAAGAATAAGCATTAACATGGTTATTATTTTTCTGTTGAATGGATTATGAAAGATTTTCACTAACCCTTTCAACCCTTTGAAAATTCCTTCTGATCAGGCCAGTCTCTTCTGACTGAAGTGGTTACCCAAGACACTTTTATGGTGATTGGGCTCTTATTGGGATTATTTGTTGAGTATTAGGGCCCATGTAAATACAGCTATTGAGACCTCAAAAAATGCATTTTATTCGCTCTGTTGTTGGCTGTATAGACAAAATTTTTGCTTGTAGCTCATTGGGTCATGCTGTTGCTTAAAGTGAAAAGTTATCACAAGTCTGTGTGTGTGCTGTTCAGTGATCAAGTCACAAGTTGCCTTGTAACCCTCAAATTTCACTTAGAGATATCCAATACCCAGAATCCCTCTTGTCAGCTCCCAGAGAAAAGTCTTGAACTTGTGGCACTCAGCTCATGTTTATACAGTATGTGTAGGTGGTGAGATTATTTGCAGCCCCAGGAGCACAGAAGCAGCAATGAGGAAAATGTGTGAATTCAGTATCTTGCAGTGGTGACTTTGTGTTGTCGAGATACTGCCTCTTTCTACAATTTTATATCTACAGTGCTGTTCAGTTAAATGCAAAATGGAGCATGTAGCAAGAAGCCTCCTCTTTTTGATGAGAATGTCGTGTGGTTAAACTCAGTTGTAGGTGAAATGAAAATTTCTCTTTGGCACTTACTGATGTCTTCTTTATTCAGGAAAAAGGGACTTCATTGTAACAATGTTTTTTGGCAGGGATACATGTACAGTTTTCACTGTCATTAGCTCTTGTTCTTTGACTAATGCATTTACTGTAGGTTGCTTTGAAAGAAAGCATCTGAATCAAATCTTAATGTGTGTGTTAACTTTACACCATAAGCATCCTGTGGTGTAAAGCTGCTTTTTGGTTTCACGGTCTTACAGGAGATTGGTTTTGTGTATCGCTCTTGGTTGCTGTGTCCAACTTCTAACAGACTGGCAGACTATTATATGCTTATTATAATATTATATGCTTATTATATGAAAGAGTGATGTCTTGCTCAACTCAACCTAAAAGTTACAATACACAGTTTTATCTGTAAGTAGCATTCAGTTCCACGGTTTTATCTGTGTTATCATGTTTTACCCTGAAAACTTAGAATAGCTCAGCTACCTGATCTCTATAAAAGCTTAAACCTATCTCATATGTTTACAGAACAAAGTCAGCTGTAAACAATGAGAGGATACAAACCAACACACAAAGCTGATTGGATTTAAGATAACTATATAATCTGATATCTAGAAGGAACAATAATATCTGTAAAATCCTGTTTTGCTAACTGTATGTTAGCAACCCTGAAATTACACTGGAAGCATAATGGAAGCAAACAGCTGCTGAGTTAAAGTTAATCAATTTACCATGCTGCATCAGAGAGGCACACTGAGGTGAAGCATCAATGAAGCAGCACTGCATCCTCAATTTCCATACAAACCTCTGTGTTTCTTTGTTTCTTTCTTTCTTTTATTCAGTTATTAATTTGTTGTTGGCACCATAGTTATTCTTGCTATGTACAGTAGAATATCTGTAGGGATTTAACAAGAAGCAAGATTGTCAAGTTGTCAGGCACATCCGACAGCACTGACCACATGCTTTACTGAAGAAAATTTATCTTGGAAGCCTGCGTCAGGCTAGTTTGTTGCTCTAAATTAAATTAAATCACTGCTCTCATTTTTTCTTATTAACAGTGGATCAAATGACTTATGTAAAAGGGGTCACACAAAGGGATGAAGCCACTCCATATTGTCCCCTCACTCTGTAGTTCCCCTACAGTTCTTGAACAACTTCACTGTTCAACCTAGTTTCAAGTGGCCGTTTTCAGCAAAAACGCAACTGTATCTTACCTGCTCAGCACCAAACAACGGGAAGACAAAATTAGCGACTTGCTGGTGAACAAAGTGGAGCATTAGGAGCTAAAGAGTCAGATATTTTGTTCAGGAGGTGTTCAAGAGAAAAAATACTTGAGAATATTATATTCAATTTCTGCCTTCTTCTTCCAATAAATTCCCATTAATTTTACACACTGAAGTTTTAGGGAAAAAAGAAAAATCAAGTTCATATGAATTCAAGCTAATACATGATTTGTTCAAATTGATTTGTCCGCAACTCATACTTATTCCGCAATTTGTTGTAGTGAGGTTACACTGACTTTGCTCCCCATTCAAGAAAACAAGGACACAAATTATGACTCCCTTTCAATGTGCTGCTTTTTCTAGTGGAACTCTGATGGACCTAAATGTTCTGCTTCTGTTACTGCTCCAGCATAGCTTAAGGGTGAGATAAAAATAGTAATTCTTTGCAGAATGTATAGCAGTTTTCAGTTATGTATTCACTGTCTGTCTGTGTACTGTAGTGCCAAAAGAAGTGAGGGTAGGGGAAGAGTGAATGGTTGATGCACCAGAGGCAGGCAGAATGAGAGAAAGCAGCCTGATTCATTGACAGAAAACAAAAAAGCCAAACTCTATGATGCTTATACTGAGTCCGCCCACTCAGCTCTCACACTTTTACAAGCTAACCTGGTATCCAGTGACGGGTACTGGTTGTCCTGTACTGTGCAGGACGTCGACAGTCCCAGTGTGTAATGGACTGTGAAGTTTTTTCCCCCCTGCTTTTTGACTGTGTGTCTATTAGAGAGAGGGTGAGAGACAGGGAGAGACAGTGTGAAAGAGAATACCTCAGGCTATGTCCTCTCCCACAATGCCTGTGCCTGAGCTGGATTCATTGTCACCCCGTCAGGACGCTAACTAGATGAGCTCTCACTTCATGGACATTTCTTCCTTCACGTTTGCCCTTTCCTTACTTCCTCCCTTTTTTCTCCCCCCTCCCTTTCTTTAAAACAAAATCCTCTAGAGCCATCATTGCCTTTTCCTCTCCATCCCGCTGAGCTGCTCTTTCAGTCAGCCTGCCATTCCCTGCTCTTCTTTTCTAGATCAGTCTCAGCTCTCTCTTTGCTAATTTATCCCCTTCTCTTCTTTTATCATGCTTTTGATTTCCCTCTCTGTCTGTCTGGCTCAGTCATATGATGATCTGAGGTTCTTCTGAAATCTGACAATCTAACACACATTCCTGCACCTAAAAACTCAAGCAAGTGACAGTTTCATGAGCTCAAAGAGTTAAGAACAGAAATGTAACCCAACTAAGATGGCAGCCACTTGATATTTTGTAGGGGGACTCCGAGGGGGAGGAACCTTTATACATGTTGCCTTCTGTTGTCGATTGGGGAAAAGGGTAGTGATACCTCTGGGTAATGTTGTTGATTCTTCCAACATTACCTAAAGCATTTCTATTCCCTCTGCTTTCTTGTAGCTGCATGCTGCTTTTCCCCTTCCCTTCACACTCTCTGGTTAACCATTTCACTCATGCCTGTCAATCTGTGGTCCTATCCCAGGCTGATGTAATTGTACTTCAGGGAACACTGAAGCATGACAATCCATTAGCACCTAATGGAGTCGTGAGCTCTCTGCCCTGCACTCAAATTATTGTGTATTCTATTTCTACTATTTTCCTTTGCACCTTATTCCGCTTTCCTGTGCTTTATGCAGTCATTGTACAATAAATAATGGACTGCTGGATGTAGTCCAGCCTGTGATAAAAAGACCTATATGAGTGTGCATCATTCATATTTTCAGTTATGTGAGAAGACATAAAAGCCGACTTACATTTTTGCACACATTTTGTCGTTAGTTAAAGCTAATAAGATTAGTGGGGTGAAACAAAAGTTTCCTTGTAGCAGTACATTATGGGTTTATGTGTTGGATAATGGCTTTTCTGGACCATAAGTAATATAGGAAATAGCCTACTGTGGGAAGTCGAGGCTGAGGTAAAGATACAATTCTTAAGATTTCAGTCTTGGTTGATTTGATGACACCTGTGGTTGCAAGTCCCAGTGCTTGCTGCCCTCAGAATTCTGGGAAATATAAGAGAAGAGCAACTGGTTTATGTGTTTACAACAGACAAACAAACTCATTGTTTTAGTAAGGAAGCTAGTCCGTGATTGGCCTTTTTCCATCATGCCATGATGACTAACTGTGATATGATTTCATTCTGTAAATGGTGCAAGTATTTTCCCACATAACAGCAGGGAACAATAGCGTTTACTACCTGGCTGAGGAGTTGTAGGTGTGCAGCCTGTCGCCTACTGTTCTTCATTTGACAGCTCACTGTGGCTGCTCCTTCTTGTTCCATTACTCCCTGCAATATTTAAAGCTGACCAGCTGTCAAAAAATGCTGATAATGACTATTGTCTTGTTTTGTAGATCCATTTTTGATGAACACTTGCAGTCAAAGCTAACCACTGCGTAGGGCAGGGTGATATGGCTTATAGGTCCTTAATATTTTCTCTAAAATAACATGTACCATAAATTCTCAAATAGTGCAAAATATGATGATCTAACACATAGCTGTAGTTCAAACCACTCATATACTGACAAAATTGAGTATTACAATATTTTTGATCTAATCCCTCTATCAGCAGCAGCAATATTGAAGTGTTAACTATTGATGCATTCATGAAATATAAACACAACACGTAAATAATCATCAGTAATGTGGATATAATCACTTAGTGTATGAAGGCAAATAATAGAACAGTTAGGAGAGTCTGGTAAGTTCAGAAAATTACATCACTGTCCTGTAATTCAGCCTTTAAAACCAGGAAAAGACAACTAGGGCTGCAACTAACGATTATTTTAATAGTTAATAAATTAATCCACAATTTCTAGATTAATCAGTTTATCATTGTTTGCTTATAAAATGTCAGAAACAGGTGAAAAATGTTGTTCAGTGTTCCCTAAAGCCTAAGGTGATGTCCTCAAAAGTTTTTATGTTAAAAAATTGCTCAGACTAATAAATTGATAATCAAAATTAAGTGATTAATTTAATAACTAATTAATAGTTAAAGCTCAAAAGACAACACTTAGGCCATATCATGATATAACAATATCCATAATCTAAGACGATATCTAGTGTCATATCACAGTATATATACATATATATATATATATATATATATATATATATATATATATATATATATATATATATATATATATATATATATATATATATATATATATATACATATATATATATATATATATATATATATATTTCCCTACCTCTGTGTAATGCATATCCTGTGACTGCTTCACAGTAAAAGCCACTTCAGGTTATGTCACTTTACAGGCATTAATGTAAAGCTGCCACAGTAGGATATGTTGGGATTGCATGAGCATTAGCTTACTACAGCTCTGACACAGTTTTAGGTGAATGAACAGTGGGACCAGTGTGTAGGCTTTAGTGGCACCTTGTCTCTTCTTCTATATCCTGCCAATAAATCCCTGTAAATCTTCTACACTGGACCTTGAACAGTGAGTCTCTTGTCAATGAGACAGAATTACGGACAGTAATGCTGGATTATCTGTGTGCATCATTTTTTGTGAATCCCTTCTGTAGGTGGGCAAGTTGAATCCATTGAAGGAATGGCGGACTCCACCACTAACAATGAAACCTACTTCTGTATAAAGACTTGGAATGACTATTACAGAAAAATGTTGAGCATAAATAGTGAGAATTAGAATCAGAGTTCATTCAGAGTTAAATATTTTTGAAACTCGGGACTTTTGGTCTGACAAAACAAGCCAGAGGATGTGAAAATGACACCTTGGAATCTGGTAAATCATGATGTGTGACTAAGACTAAATAAAATAGATTAATCAATAATGGAAATTATAGTTTGCAGCCCTATATCTCTCATGGTTCATGTAGAGGACAAGTTCATCATTGAAAGGTCACCATCAGCACATCTTGCTTGTTAATTTTAAGTTGCTCTAGATGAGACCATCAGCTCAACAACTAAAATATGAATGAGTTCCAGTTTCACCGCTGCTAGATTTTTAACTCCTCCTCTCCCCCTAGAGATGATTTCAGTTTACAGTTCAGTTTTAAGTTGTGTTTTTTTCCATTGGGAAGATAAGAAAATGGTTTTGCCTTTTACTTTCCCAGAGGAAATGGACAAAAATGGCGTGTTAGGAAATGGGACCAAAGTAACCGAGACGCATCATTGCAAACCTTGAATTGTGCGTTGGTTTTGCGTGTATTCCTCTAATGGTGCATCAGCATTTAACCCAAGAAATGATTTGGGCTTCCTGGATCTCTTTCACACTCAGTGAACTGAGTGTAGGCGTATTCTTTCTGTCTTTCTCTCTGCCACTGACGTCTTTCTCACTGCTGCCTAAAATAAAGCCGGGGCCCACGCTCTACGCCAAAACAAACACACTGCTTAAGTATATTGTCTCCTGCCTTCACAGGCATGAGTTTCCATTCCAGATGGTGTGTGTGTGTGTGGATACAATGACCCAAGCCTTTTCCTTTGGCATTTGTTGTCATTGACCATAGCTATTCTGAGGGCACTTAATTGGTTAATTTGTAACTATGCTTCCGGATGCAAGATCACACAGAAGGAGGCTAATGGTTTCAGTTTTTTTTTATTATTCTCCGTCTTCTCTTTTTATGTAGTCCTTCTTCCTCTCATCAGTTTCCTTCTGTCATTTCTCTCCCCTCCTTCCGTTTGTGTGTGCGCGCACGCACGCACACACACACACACACACACACACACACACACACACACACACACACACACACACACACACACACACACACACACACACACACACACAACAGACTAATCAGATTAGTTCAAAGGGCTAGCAGTGTCACTCAGTCTCACTCTGTCTTTTTTATGTTTGCATTGTTGAATAAATGCATAAATATGTGTATTCACCTCTTCCTACCAAAACCAAGTAGAGTGCTGCAGTAGTCTCTTAAGTCTGTCGAGTAAACATTACATGTTGTGTGTGTAAGCTTCAGTTATTCAAATAGTAGAGGTGGTTCACTCAAATAACAACTACTGTCTTCCCACATAACCCCACTGATAACTAGCTGTGGAGCTAGTTTTGATTTAATTTGTCCAGGTTTTGAGACATCTGGTGCCACCTCAATACAACAAATTGATTCTTTTTTGGGGTGCAAATCTTTGAAAAATTACATTTGGGAAAAAAACCCCACAATGTGTGTCTTTTCTGAGACTTTCTGAGGCTGTTGATAGAAGGGCAGGATAATGTTGTTGGCACTTAAGGTGTGTATCATTGCTTAGAATCATTAAATATTGTACAAAGTGAGCTACTTTTAAATTCAATAACACACTAATAAATATAAAAGAAAGAAAAGACCCTACTCCAGACCACACAAGCAGTGGCCTTGAAGCTGAAGATCATGATCATACTAATGTTAATATGATCAAGTTTTAACTTAAAATAAAAATGTGAGATTAAAATGGATGTCCCCAAGGGGATTAATACGATTCTTCTTTAAAAAAAAAAAAAAAAAAAGTGAAAGAAACTGAATCCAACCTAGTGCTAGCATCATGTCTGGCCATTAAAGGCCATCTTACTTGCATATGACAATTACATTCCAGCTGCATGGGCAATATCACAAAATAATTTGTCAGCTCTCAAATTTCTCTAAACTGTTTATACAATGGCAGCTATCCCATTAACATGTCTTTGTACTGTATTAGGACATTGTCACCAATGTTGCATATCAGTGAGCAAGTGAGCATTGTTTATTCTGCAGAGCTCTGTAGCAGAAACCACAGAAAAACACAAACACAATGGAGATGTAAATCATTATGTGTTTTATCAGAAAAATGCAGTGTATCTGCAGTGTGCTTGTGTGCATGTGTCTCTAAAGTGACCAACATGAGAATATATGGATGTATGTTTCTGTGTGAATTTGTTTGTCTTTCTCAGCCCTCGCATACTACACACCAAAATGTACAGTGAGCACTCTGAGAACCTGGTTTCTTTGAGTGATAACCCTGTGATCGTTCTATGATTATTACAGTAATGGATGTGAAAACAGGGGGATATATCAACTAGAATATGTCCCATGGGTGACCGAGCTGAGCTGAACTGACCCTCCTGCTTGAGGTAAAATGGCAGAGGGTTGTGCCAGTTGAAATTGCCTCATGTAATTATATGAGCAGGCCTAATGTGCTCAGGTTTTATTGCTTCCTTTCTCTGTCTCTCCTTAGTTCTGTCTTGCTTAAATTCCCTTTCATTACAGCCTCCAAACGCCTTTCTTTCTTTGCCATTGTGTTCTCTTTTTTGCCTCTCTCTTTTACCTACTTTTTATTCTTGGCTAGTTAATATCTCTAGCTTTTTCTGTCTGTTTTTACATTACAAAAGACCTCGTTTGTACTCTGAGCTGACAGCATATTTGCAAGCTAATAAAAAACACAAACACATGTAGCTGTGGAATACACAAGCCAAACAGATAATCACCCAGAAGCACAGATGCACTGGACATTTTTTCTGTCCATCCTGGTCCTGGCACGCTCAAGTGTGTACATGTTTGCACTGCTTCTGTATTCTCACATTGCACTGTGTAATAGACATGTCCTGCTCTATTTGGATTTATCGGTTACCTCTACTAGTTCAATAACATTTGAGAGAACTAGCTGTGTTTGTGAGAGTTAGACAGAGGCTACCCTGATTTGAGGTCACGTATTGAAGGTCACTGCGGGGGAGCAGACCAGGCTTTGTGCACTACAGTGACTGGCTGATCAATACAGTGTCCTAGCTGCTGTCCTACTTCTCGCTGGGCAGTGGAGCATATGCATAAAGGTACACACAAGCATGCACAATGCTGCAGCAGCATAACTGAAAGCTAGTGTAATCAGAGATGAGTTATAGGTCTGTAATGCAATGTGATCTTTACAGTACCACCTGGTACCACCAGTGCTGGGAAACCATCTGGAATAACTAGTACATCTCAGTTGCAAACAGACATTATGAAGTGTCTTATTCACCACCAACAGATATTAGAAAAGTGATATATTGATTAATGAGATATTAAGAATCCTGAGATATAGTGTGCAGACTGTCCTTGATTGGCAGCTCCATCTCCTTTTCTCTTCTGTGAATTTGGTTCTGCCTGTCAGTGTCAGTAGTGATGTTCCAATTAGGTCCACACTGATACTAGATTGAAATATAAAACTGAAAGATAAATAAAGGCTTTTATGCCAGAGAATATAACACATCGTTATCGATATACCAATACAGACCAACATAGCTGTGATAGGCCAGTATCAGCCAGATGATATCAGCCAGCTGATATATACTGGTCTGGATCTAGTTCCAGTACAATTCTTCTCTTTCCTGATGCTGATTCCGATACCTGAACTGTGCATTTTTGATATCAGAGCATTAAAAAATACAGTGTCTGTATTCACAGTTCAGTAACAGAGATTATGGTCCATATATACACAAGGTGTTACAGTTTATTAGTCAGTCAGTAAGGAACTTAGTCATTGATGTTGGTAATGTCACGTAATTGTCATGTCATAGCAGGAAAAGCAGAAATGTTAATTATAATATTAACAATAGCTCTGCTCTATTCAAATGTGCCAGTAAGTCAACATAGTGAGTCAACATGCACAATACAAAGACCCTGAAACAAAAATAACCAAGTGGAATTCAGCCATCATTAATTTTAGTATTTACATTTCAACACGTATTCAGTGAGGGAGAGACATTAGTCATAGTAATTGAAAACACCCGTGTGGGTGTGCAGGGCATCATAGCTACTGGCGTTAATAACTTTACAAAAAAAATCAATCTGTTGCTGTAGGTGGTGGTCTAGAAATGTCTTACTGAAGAAATTTAAATTGGAGCTTGAAATGAATTCTTGGTCTTGGAAACAGTGAAACAAGCTAAAAAGAAAACAGTAGTTATACAAACAGCAAAAAAGTTTGTGATGTTTTTTTGTTTTTTTTAGCAAGTTTTTCAATTTACTCTAAATAGGACACTTGTAGAAAGAAGACCTTACTCTTTTATTTTAACAGTTGATATTATTATTAATGATTATGATTAAATATTTAATATAATATAGTGCAATAATTCTTTCTGCTGTCAGACTGGATTGCAGCAGTCCTGGAAATATTTTCGGTGATGCAACATTGTCTGCAGATTTAGGTTGTCTGCAATAAGACAAAACAAATCCTAGAAATTGCAGGTTAAATTCTTAGTAGATTTTCTCACATGAGAGAGATTGGGAGGACAGTACACTGTAGAGTGCTGTGTTTTGTCTTTAATGACAAAACAGACCAAACTACTTGTTGAAAGGTTATTAAAGTGTTCATTTAGAAGTGAAACATGTAAGAAATGGATTTCAGTAAGTGATGGGTATATTCTGTCTGTAGTATCTGGAGCGTTGATGTACAACAGAAAAATGGAAGTAATTGAAAAGTCTTATTTTTGCGGTCTTGGAGATAATCATGCAAGAGATTGAGTGTTCTGCAGGACTCTGCCTCATTACTGATTACTTGTACTCTGATGATGATTCATTCTCCTTCGAAGACAGCTACGGGACATGCTGCATGATAATGAATAGGAAACCTTGCTCAGTGCCTGCTAAGGAGTCTTTTCTATCGTAGGTGAGCTCTGTACAAGAACAAATTAAGTGGTTGAGGCAGAGTGGGTCGTGACAGCTCAGAAGCAGAGGTGTTTTTTTTTTTTTTTTTCTAGGGATGTTTGACTTAGTGAAGAAGAATGTTACCTTGAATGGATCTGTAATGTATGCAACATCTGTGTCTACACATAGTTTGTGTGGAACTTATTTTCCATTACTTTCTCTCACTGAACTTGAGTCTAGATGTCCTAGTTCTTAGATTTTAATTTCGTTGTACCCTCATGAGTTTAGGTGCAGTAGTGTTTAGTCATCACCCAGTAACTGTAGCTGACTGTGTGAGAATGCAACAGGTGGCCATGTGGGTAGAGAGACAAAGTTTACAGTCTGTTAGGGCTGGAAGATATGAACAAATATGAAGATATTTTTGACCAAATACTTCAATATCGATATTCATTCACATTGTAACAACTTGTAGCAATGACTATTAGTGCTTTCACAAAATATTAACACAATGACATTTTTGAGAAATATATAATCAGTACTGTGGATATAATGACAAGTGGGTAAAGGCAAATAATAGAACAGCTAGAATGATGTCTAGTCTCATATCTATCTGTCTATCTGTCTGTTTGTCTGTCTGCCTATCCATCTATTCTCCACGATATACTGTATATTGTATTAGTTATTTGTAAGGAAAAAAAGAAGTGCATTTCCTAAGATTCGCGGGATAGCCTGCTTCTATTCCGGGGATAGAAAATGTCCCATTTTCAGGAAAAAATACTCCTTAGTAAGGCCGTATTAAGTCAAATGCTTGCATTTTCAAGCACATTTGCACATTGTTAAACTGTGGAAATGTCATTGGTTTTCCTTGCTGTTTCCCTGAAAGCACTTTCCAGTTCTTAGAGGAGACTGCAGTCTTGACCTATAATGTCATGAAATCTGTAACATGATTACTGTTCTCCAAACTAGCAGATGCTATCCTCCCTGCCAACACAACATTTGATTATGGGACTTTGTTTATCTAAATTATTTATTGCATGTTTCTCTCCCTCTGACACACACAGTAACATAGACATCCGTGGAGAGAGAAGACAGTCAAACTGCTCCCTACACATTTCCTGTCAAGGAGCCTGGCTCTGTGCCATGTGAGCAAGCTGTCAGCAAAGACTGTATGGCACGAGAAAGAAGGAACGTTGCTGTTTTCATGTTGCATGGAGGACTGTGAAGTTTGAGATTTAGCTATGAAGTCAACTTAATGTTGTAGAGGGGAAAAAGTGAAACAAGTGTGTGAAATCTAGGTCACCCAGAGATGTCAAGGCCAGAGTGGAAGGAGGCTATGGAGAGTAAAGAGAATTTAAAAAGAAACAAAGAAAGACAAAAGGAAGACAAAGTACAGTACTTGCTCCTTGTTCTTCAACCTAACTACAGTGTAAAATTTCTAAAATAATGAAAGAAAAATGAACTCTTTTCATACATTATTAATATCCAGCAATAATATTTGCAAATTTAACACTGTGATTCCCTTCAAAACAATTGTAATGAACTTGACTCTTGTGGAGTGAGGGCAGTGCCAACAGTTCAGTGTAATTAACAGGTTTCATTTCTAAGGCACCGCAGTCTGCTGTGGAGTTGAGCTTATTACTGTCATCACCTCGAATTTCATTTTGAATGGTCAATCTCATGTTATCCCATTTTGTGAAGTGTTTGAGATCAGCACTTGGATCTATACACCTATGGATTAGCACTGTCAGTTAGGAAGAAAGCCTCTGATGTGTCAACTCCCAACCCAAGTGCCAGTGGTTGGCTAACAACATGCTAAGAACAATAATAACAGTTTTTAACATGGAAAAATGGATGAATTATCTCAAAACACATTCGGTGTTGGATTTATCATTATGGATTTGTTTTACATTGTCTCTGAGAAGACACTGCGTTTTAAGGCTGGACGACAAAGCTTCTGAAAGGGATACAATTGCACCAGAGTCAATGTTGTAAAGGTAAAACACCAGTGATAGCATTAGCTTAATGCTGTTCAGCTTACTTCATGGCCCCTGCCATTTTCCAGCAGTTTTGAAACAGCAGACAAGACTTTTCTTGGTCTTGAGAAGCTGCAGCTTTTAATAATTGGCACCATGTAACCTGTACTGTATATTTATTCCAAGACTTAAAACTTACTGCTAATTTTACTCGTCTGCTGCTCCACACTTGCTCGCCGCACACACATTATGCACTATTCTATTCCTTAATGTCCTACATTGTGCTTATGACAGTATCCTTCAGTGAACACCAATGAAATGTAATTATTCGGGCAGTTATGGCAAACCGCCATCCAGCAGGAAAATGTTGCTTTTTTACTGCAGTCAGATTAAATCCTCATTGTCTCAATCCTTGGTAAAACTGAAAGAGGGCAGAAAGAACTGTTGCCAATTACATTTTGGCTTTTCTCAAATTCCACTTGCTAGGTCTGGGTTTGTATTGTTTTCTTTACCCTGCCTTACCCTTCTCATTTTCTTTGGTCAGTGTCTTGAATGGTGTATTAACACCTGAAGATCAGCTGAAGGCCAGAAAACTCAAGCTTCCCCTCTGCTCAAGTCAACCAGTCTTGTGGCAAACATTGTAGTGAATGGGAACAATGAGAGGCCAATGTGAAGCCGCCGATTCTCCCTCTCTCGCTCCCTCTGTCTCTCTTTCTCTGAAACCCCCGTGCCCCCACCTTCCTTTAATGAAAGGAGCCATTGTCTCTGACCTGGATTGAAAAACTCACACAGTACTTTTCCTTTGAGGTCTTAAAAACTTTGCCTGCTTAGATGAAAAGGGATTTGCTTTGCTTACGTATGTACAGTATTCATGCACACGTCCTCACACACATGCTCCTGCACACAGATATGAACATGCACATACCAAAACACAACACAGACATAACACATGGTCCCACATATGTACAGCACCACTCAAATAAACCCATACTGACATATGAACATGCATAATGTGTGTGTGTCTGACAGCTCCACTGTGCTCAGAAATCTCAGATTCCAGGCCCTCTTAGTCTGCTGGCCACCCAGCAAAGCCCCACCTCTCCCTACCTCTGCTGCCCTCCTTCTCTTTTTACCAAATGCCTAACACACTCAGACCAGCTCCAACCACTGACCATCACTCTCGGTGTGTGGAGGCCTAGCAGAACTGTCTCTTTGTGTTGCTAGTGACAGATTAGCAGAAGAACCTGTCCCTGACCTCTGCTTTGTCTCCGGATTGGACATGTAAACATGGAGCATATATGTGAAGTCTGATGGGCTTTTAAGATCTTTGAGGTAATTAGGTGGCAGAGGGTGCTAAACAAGCTGGACCAGACCAGGACAACCTGTAGCCGTGGCTCGATTTCAAGAAAGAACCAAGGCGGCCACTCTGCCGTCCCGTTCCTGCACAAGTCTCCCAGGGACTGGCCGACTGCAGAGACGGATGGGTTTGTGCAAGTTGGAGGACTGCACCTTTGATAGCTTTGAGCTGCTTTACAATGGAACTGTTGATAAGATCAAAAGACACAAAAGTAACCTCAACCTGAGTAAGTTTATCAGCTTCACTATTAGAGATTATTATTGGCAAGTGTAATCTAATTACATTGTACTGTAATAACAACTAAAGCTTCTACACATTAGCCAGCCTTGTTTGGGAGCCACACTGCATTTTATACTACAGAGTATACAGAGGTGTTGCTGTAAATTTCTATAGTGTATTTGATCAAGCCCAATGAGATATAACAAATCAATACCAAGGTATTTGGTGGTCTCATCTTTTTTGCCACATCAGTCAACATGAACTTGTATCGACTCATAGACCTCCAGATATCAGTCAGCTTTACTCTCCATTTGCTAGATAACCTCTGTCCCTGAAAGAGATATTTGTTGCAAATATGGTCAGGCTCAGTATGACGAACAAAGTCAACTTCAGCTCTTTATTTTTTTTAACCCAAACTCCTCTCTGTCCAACTTAAAATAGCAACTCCCTATTAGTGGTAAATCATGATAAGAGATTCCCAATAAAGACAATTGCAAAAGTAAACAGTTTTCAGTTTGAATGTCATCACTTTGGCTCAAATTAAACTCGGTAGACAAAGTTTTTCAAACATTTCACTACAACTATGCATTTGACTGTAAACAGCTTGTACTTTTATAAAATGGCCGACCATGGGCTCAGCTAGTTTTAGATTTGTTCTTATACCAGTGTCAAAATGCCTATGATGTTGGCTTAAATGCTGGATTGGGTGGTGGCGAGTAAGCAAGTCAATGACTGTCCGTCTGATTAATTATTGATGTTTTTTTTTAAGGACGCACTAGTATCAGATCAGTACTATGTATCAACCGATAAACAAAGTTCAGGTATCAGAATTGTTACTAAGAAGGAAAAAAATGGCATCAATGTTAAAATGATATCTATAAATTCACATTTTGCAAAATTTAACTCAGTTTAAACCTCAGTAGTGTCGAACTACAACTTGACCATCTTCATTTTCTGACTTCAGCCATATCTGATATGGAATGTATAGTGCTATCAAACTAAACAAGACCACATTAGCTCCCCTTGGCCTTAGTCACATCATCATCACAACTGCTTCCCACCAATGTCAGTTGTATTTCATTCTGCTTTCCAGCCTTTATTAGCAAATAATATGTGTGTTTTTTAGTTTTTTTTTTCTCAGAGATTAGAGTGTCATGGACAGCCTGCATGAGTCAGTGCTATTAAAAGTGACATCTCCTGGCATGGCATTTAACTAATCCTCTGTCTGTATTGCTGATAAACCGTGTAGTTACTAGCCCTCATAATGGCCAAAGAGACCCTGTGATATGGTAACCCAGGAAGAAGATTTATATATAGAAGACAGCAATCCAATTTTAGAAGCGGAATGGGCGTGTTGACAGCATTATTAATATGCTATCTGATGTAGAGGGCCTCTGTAGAACAGGAAAACGATTGTACTCTATCTGTCTGTGTCTGGCACACATAGCATATTGTGCCATGCTGTGCTGTGTCACACACTTGCGGCACATCTAACATCGTATGCACTCTTAGAATGAGGCATCTATTTCTGGTGTTAAAAAGGAAGGGGTCAGTGTGGAAGGAAGGAAACTATGGAGAGGAACAGGGTGGGGAAAGGGTAAAGGGGTTGTAGTGGTTTGTATACACACAGAAATAACAAATTGCATAAGGTGAAGGTTAAGGGTAACGTATAATATGGGGAAAGAAATTTGGTGGGGAAAGGAAGGGAGTGGCTGGTGATCTTAAAGAAGGGAAAGAGGTGAACAGGATCAGGGTCTTGAAGGTATGAACAACAGCACATGAGTGACAGCATCATGAGTGTAATACATCTAGCATTCACTCTTTAGAGCACCTTTCAGCACATTGTTTTGATTTTAATGTCAGCAACAGTACTGTTTTGCCATTGTTTTCATCAGCCTTGTTTCCACCTGCAGAGACAGCAGTCCACCCAACACCAAATAAAAGTTAGCAACATGCTGGTCAACACAGTGGGGTGTTTAGCAGTTAAAGAGCCAAATAATTCCCTCAGGATTTGCTGGAGACCAAAACAGAGCTACAGGGCCTGTGAAGATTGGAATAGCATACAACAGGTAGCCAGAAATACAATCCTAATGTAAAAAGGGAATAGCGTGCAAACATTTTTGCCATATTTTTAAAAGGTGATATTATGTTAATGATGTAATGTGTATATCCTATTGTGCTGCCCTCAAGTGGCTGAGAATTTGTCAAAGTATCCCTGAGAGTGTCACTGATATAGTGTTTTGTATTCCACTCACTCTTAACTTTAATTTTCAGCCACTTTGTTGGACTGAAAGGTCATTTTGTCTGTCTAGTATTTGGCACAGCAGGAACCACTGATCTAATTCTGCCTACAACCCCCAGGGTGCATTGCTACTGCTGTTAGCTATTTGTCTAATAGGTTTACAGTTGGCTGTGTATCTCCTGGCACAGGGCAACCTAGCTAGTGCTAAGCTGCTTAGCCCATAGCAACCTTTGGCTGGCCTCTTGCTTACTCTTACGCACAGACTCACTCTCTCTGTCTTGTTTACATACATAAATACCATAAACACATTCTTATGTTAGTAGATAGGGAGAAGGAGACAGGGGTGGCAAACTAATCCAGTGGAGGGGTGAAAGTATATGAGAAGACTTGCATTACCTAGATGAATAAAGAGAGGAAATAATCATATTTTGTTTATGGATTTCTTCAGTTCCTCAATGCACATGGAAGACCAAACTGTGCCTTACTCCTCTTACTAAACCAGAACTGCACTAAACAAGTGGATTACTGTATGCTGGATCTGGAGATGCACTGTTTCCTCACAGTAAGACCACACAGTGTTGCTACCTTTGCTTTAGCTGCAGGAGGTACCAGCAATGAATGTTTTATTAGCGTTAATGGAAAGAGATAAAGGACGAGTGAGATATGAGATTAGGTGATGAGAAAGAGAAACTGGAAGCGAAATTCTTGTAATATGAATCCTCTGCTGCCTGCATGATGAAATGAACAGGGAGAACTTGAAGGGGGCAGGTGATATACTGGTACTCTTTCCTTTGTAGGGGGTGTGTTACTCTGCTTTTATCACTTTCTTTGCTGTCAGTTTGGTCCTTTGTAAGAAGGAAGATACCACTGGCTCAAACAGTGTTTCTTTTGTTTTAGGTTGTTGGAGAGATATTGATCTTAGTGGTCAGTGACACACCTTGTACTTCTGTTGTCAGTAGTGTTGTTATGCTGCATAATTACCCATAACTCCTCAGTATGATGGCATGTACATATGTGGATGCAATTTTTTAAAAGTATTGTTTTAAGGAGGGTTAGGGTTTTTAAAGAGGATTTAATCTGTGCTTTGCTTGTTCTTGTTTTGTGTGTCTCATTCCGTGGGTACATGAATGTATGCAGGCATTCATTCATTTGTGTGTCTTCACGTGCACACATTTTTATTGCGTCCTCTCCTCCAATATTCATGTGTCCCTTTAATCAGGGACAATAGACTGAGAGGAAACACCGCTGATGTTGCACCCCACGCTCAGAAAGCCCTGATACCTGAAACCACATAATGCCAGCAGCTGATTGACAAGGAGGAAGAGTGAGATGAAGGTGAAGGTGAGGGAGATGGATGGAGAGAGAGAGAGAGGAAACTAGAGCAGTAAGTCATCGAGGTGTAAATCACAAGTTTCATTACAATATGTTATTTGGATGACAACCATTTTCTATCATTTAATTCTATTCCTTTTTAGATTAGATTGTCTGTTTTAGAGAAATGGAAGTTGCTGCAAGTTTACTTTCTTGCATACTTATCAGAAGCCTTTCTCATGACCCTGAATGTGTGCTTTGGAGCTCTTCGGGTTGCGCTGTTTTCATATCAAAATTTGAGATGCTGATCTTCAATGTTTGTGTTGTGTTTTCCAGAGGAGGAGCTGAGGAAGCTGCGGGAAGAGACAAATGTGGACTCTCTGCGGCAGGAGCTGGAGAGGGAGAGAAGCAAGAGGTTAGACCTGGAGCAGAAGATGAATGAGGTGCTCAAGACCAGGTAAGACAGAAAGACAGAGAGCAGAGTCAAAAGCATAACATGTCCGACAGGAGATGAGGGCCAAGAGTGCGTGATGGGAAGTAATAATGAAGGAATGACAGGAAATGGTGACACTGCACTTTTTAACACTTCGACTCAGCAGAGTTTATCATAGGTCAAATCTGATGGTGTGTGTGTATGTGTGTGTCAGTCTCGCCAGGGTTTCAGTTATAAATAGAGGTCCCAGCAGCATGGTAGGCAGGGAATTCCATAAGGAGGTGTGTTTGTGTGTGTATGTGTTTTGAGAGAGATGGAAAGAGAGAGAGAAAAAACAGAAACAAGTCACGCGCCAGTCTGTGTCGCCAAGTGCAAGCTGTGACACAGTAGCTATGCTGGTGTCAGTAAAAGCCTGCGTCTCTTGGCACCGAGAGAGCCGTACATACACACCCAGGGTTTAAGGGCGACTCAGAGTGTGCGCGATCAGATGATGTTTCTGTGCCTGCCAATGGGAAATTCCACTAGCACTCTCCAAGTGATTATCAGTACAGAAACATGGCCTCAAGAATGTCTGAGACAGTTTGTAAGAGGTGAACTAATGTGCCATGACCTGGGAGTTTTCTTCAGTTAATCCTCTTTCAGCAGTGTCCAGCTGGAGAGATGTAAGTGCTCTTTTTCTTCGGCTACTATCCAAGTGTTCTTGAGCAAGGCAGTAGAGCTTTGTAGTTAAAATTAAAACACTCTTGTTTCACTATGAAACAAGAGTTGTTAATTAGAGCTGCAACTAAATTATTTTCATTGTTGATGAAGATGTTAATTATTTTCTCCATTAATCGATAATTGTTTGGGCTATGAAATGTCAGAAAATGGGGAAAAATGTTCACTGTTTTCTACTCTTAACTAAATCAATTATCAAAATAGTTGGCAATTAATTTAATACTTTATAAATTAGCATTTTTTTGTTACAGCTTAATTGTGAATATACAATGCAAGCCCGGGGTGGTCTTTAATCTTGTCCAAGATACAGATTGTTAAAGAAAAAAAGAAAGTCCCAGTTGCCCCAGTTATGTTCCTCCACTCAGTTTTCCTTCAGTTTGTCACACATGTATATAGAGCTGCAATATACAATAATGGGTTGCCAGTTTGAGACATGTAACCTTGGTAACCTGTGCCAGCAACAAACTAATTTAAAAAATATGTTACACCTATCAAAGTGAAACCTTCCTTACATTTAAACTGAAGCGTTATTGATGTTACACAGATCTGTCTTGGTCACTGTCTGCCTTTTTCTGTTATCTTGTTGTTACTACTGGCTTGCATTGTGCGATATTTATGCAGTCCAGTGTTTGCATACTGTAATGTTTCCCCAGAAATAGTATGCACCTGACATATGACTGGTTTCATGCTAGGCTTTAAGACAAATTAAAAAAAATCTCACTTACTGTCTCAGTATACTCAAAAGCATGTTAGTATGTATTTAGTTGCAGCCATGGATGAGAACATGGTGCAGAGCAGAGGCTGTCACTCTGCAGACTATTACATTAGCAAAATAAAATGACAAATATCGCCCTAAAAATCATCGGTAGACGCCCAACCCTAATTTGCACTATTCCATTTGGCAGTAATTCAAGGGGAAATTGAGACAGCGTTAAATAGTTACACTTCCACTTTAATTATCCAAATTGCTTATGCTAGTGTAACCTAGACAGTCTTGAGGTCAGTGTGTACATGTCACAAGTTAGCTGAACATGCAAAAATGTAAAAATGTGTCCACAGACAAGCATCATACAACAAACTATATAGGAAGAATAGTGTTCTCAATAATAAATAATTAAGGAACTGAATGGAGATATTTCTCTCCATAAATTGTACCAAATTACGTAGTTCTTTGTTAGAAACTTACCAGTAAATGATTAGAAACTTATGAGCCACTTAAAATGAAACATTACCTAACTTTTAATGACAAAGTAATGTTTTTGTTTTCTAGAGAGAGCATCAGCACAGCCTTTCTTTTTTGAATGAGCATTTCTTGGCCATTAGCAAGAAATATGACTACCAATAAAGATAAAAGGGCAACAACCTTCCCAAAGCCAATAAATGTTTCCAGTGCTGCTTCATCTTTTGATTGATCTGATTGCTCTTCCATCTATTTATTTATGTCAGTACAATTGATGGAGGTGTACTCACTGGTGTTCTATATTTTGCTCTGTTTCGCATGTTTGTATAGACTTGAATCAAATCATGAAGAAGTGTAAAACTAATGTGTGAGGTTGTAAGTATGCTCTCTTAGTGTTAGGCTCTTTTTTCACTCTTTGTTCTTGATCATGTGATGAGATTGTAACTGTGAGACTATTGACTTCACAAAGGCAGATTGAGACTGACATTGCTTCACCTCAATGTCTCCGTATGTGTCTGTCTGCCTGAGATGTGCCGGCTGCAGGACTGCAGCTCTGACAATAGAGAAGTGAGACTAACACTTGACAAATCTTTCCTCTCCCTCTCTGTCTCTCCCCCTCAGGCTGGAGGACTCTCCGCCACAGCCTCCCCGGAAACAGCAGTCGCCCTCAAACAATGGAACAGGTAAGACCCCCGGAGGAAGAGAGAGAGTGTGAGACAGAGTAGGGGGAGGGTGGGAGTCCAGGAGGACTAACAGGAAATGAGCAAGGAAGGAAGACTTTGACGTCTTCCGAGTGTGGGAGTAAATCAAGAGGACTGTTGGTGTGTGTGTCTACGTGTGTGTGGGCAGGGGAGGTGGGGATGTAGGATGTATGCGGTGGAGTGCTCAACAGGAACAGTGTGAGTGTGTTCTGAGTGGGTTATTTTAGGACATATAGCGGTGTGTGTAGTGTAGTGTGTGTGTGGCAACAGAAATATGCATTTGCATAGTGATTTCCAGGGTGCAATTAGTTGTATCAAGAGCAAACAAGCAGCAACAAGCGGCATGAATTCATCAAGAACTATTTTACTATAGAGGTTAATTGCTCTCATTACTACAGATTGACACAGCCAGTGTGAGTGCCATAAAAATGTTTGCAGGGCAGGAATTATTCCATGGCCAGTGCCATGGATGCCCCGGAGTGTGGCCGTAATGCCCCTTCTAAAATTAACTACTCACATGACCTTTCTGGCATGCCCTGTTTTGAACCGGCTGCTGTGAAATTTGCGGATTTCCTCATTTAAACTACATGTGATACAGCACATTCCCCATTGTCTCCGTCATTGACATAAATAAAGACACGTCTTCACTTCCCTCCCACTGTACAAAAATGAAGCCAAAATATCCCAAATATAAGCACTGCCATCTTTCACTGACAGTGTTATTTGGAGCCAGAGTCTGCGCAGTAGTGATCACACACAAATTCCCACCCATACCCCTGGCCGACTTAATTGCAGGCAGTCTTCTCCCACTAACATAGCTAACCAACAACAAAATCCAAAATGTGAAATCTGTATGAAAAAATAGTTTATCTTTATGGATTATATTGATGCTCAATTTACACAAAAACGTATGTGTCATGTTATGTGTTTGTATAGTTGTGTGCTAATGCAGACACAAGGAATTATTAATATGTCATATCTCTTAAACGGTGTCAGGTGTTGTATTTCCCCAGAGAGCAGGGGAAGATTCTGTTTAATTCAAACTGCTTTTTAACATTTAGTCACAGAAAACTCTTTACTTTCCTAATCTGTCTTTAGTTTCTTTGTTATTGTCACCACTACAGAAACACTAGATAACTGCTCAAGTATGACGAAGTTGTTGGATGTTGACTACAGTTAGTTATTGGTATTATTTATGGTTTTCAGTCTAATAATGTGTGTTTGTATAGATTACTGACTGTGGCTTATTATCAGCTAATTGTACTGATATTGTTTTGGGGGTTCCTGCAGGTCTAAAATCCAGTCATCTGCCTACATTTTCTTAAAATGTCAAATATGGTTTTGATAGGTCTTAAACACTGAATTAAGAAGTTTACTTTTATTAAGTTAGATATAACTTAAGTCTGGCTTTTGAATGTGTGTTTGGGGAAACATA
Organism: Lutjanus erythropterus; assembly: GCF_056507025.1. NCBI lineage: Eukaryota > Metazoa > Chordata > Actinopteri > Lutjaniformes > Lutjanidae > Lutjanus > Lutjanus erythropterus. The sequence continues at coordinate 11,076,349 of NC_139338.1, forward strand.
ATATACTAATCACACTGTAAAAACTACAAAACAAAACCGACATTGACCCAGTAACCACTAATGCAAACTCTGTGTGTACTTTTTTAGTCAAGTTTATTTATAAAGCACATTTAAAACAACCGAGGTTGACCAAAGTGCTCTACATTAGCACTTTTTTAACAAGTACGGATTTGAAATGGGTCTTAAATTACTTTCACAGCCTTAAAAATGTCCTAAAAAGTCGTAAAGAGTCTTAGATTTAACTTGTTGAAACCAACAGAAACCCTGCTTTTGTCTTCATGCAAAATGCTTATCACTTATAGTGATTGCACTATTGGTTTTGCCCTTGATGCCCCACTTTGTGATCACGATGCCCCAGTAAATTTGTATTTATCAAAGGCCAAAGTGGCCTTGTCCTAAAAATGATCAAATTCCAGGCCTGTGTGTGTGTGTGTGTGTGTGTGTGTTGTAAAATACGTCAGTGAGGGAAGAGGGGAGCTTGTTAATGCAGTAACAGTCAGATGGTATTTCTGAAATGTGCGTGTTTGACTTCCAGTGACCCGTTGACTTGTATGTGTGTGAGTGTGTGGTCTAAGAGACAGAAAGGGAGAGAGAGACACAGTGGCTAATTCTGGAAAATGGGTTATGATTGTGGATCATTTCATCTAGGGCAGACATGCCTGTGCTCTAACTAGTGTTGGAGGTGCGTGTCAGTGTTTTTTCAGGCTGGATTAACAGTGTGTGTTTGTGTGGATAAAAGGACAGAGAGAAAGTGAGTGTTATCAGATGGGTAAAGGAGAAAGGATGAACAGAGTAATTTGGGCTGATGGCACTGTAATAACTGTTTAAACTACAAATTAAAGTGGTCTCTAACAGAGTGTCATCATCAGCACAGAAATACTTGTGTTCATTATAAATCTGCAGCAGAAAAAAACAACCCTACTCAAGCTTTCAACGTGCCATAATTACAAAATCAAACACGGTTTGAAAAAAGACAGAGTACATAGGCTGCTTTTTTTCAGCCCCACATTCACACAGTCAGTCACTGTCACTGAGAGTAGCTGCTCACTACACATACATTCAATTAGTGTCAATTAGTGTGTACTTAGCAGTTACACTAGAGCAGCTGAGGGTGGTGTTCTTTGCTCAGGGGCACTTCAGCATTAGTAATTGAACGTTTGTTAACCCCCGCCCCCTCCCTAGTTACTGTTGCTATGCCTTGTTAAGCCCTCCATTCTCACACAGCACATAATACAGTTCATCATGTAATAACACATTTACCACATGAAAATCAGTCATTATTGAAAAACAGATTTAGATCCTGACTTATACCGTTGCAGATGCTGATATTGGAGGGTAAAAAAATTCTGAGATCCATACATCAGCCAGTATTCTTTGTACAGAATATGAAATGCCAAACAGACTATTGAATATATCCATTGAATATATACATTTTTAGCAATGATCCCTAACATGCGGTTGTAAAACTCTTGTGACAAAGATATGTGATAGAGGCTGTTTATTTTACAGTTTAACAATAAACTTTATTGTCCAAAGTGACAATAAATTTTGTTGGGCCTGTATATCACCTGGGCTCCAAACCTGTCTTTGGGGCCCCCTGGTAGCTCACTTAGGAGAGCTGCGCCTCATTACAGAGGTTGAGTTTGACTCTGGCCCATGGCTCTTTGCTGAGCGTACATGCACAGCATCAGCACCTTGAAACCTTAATTAATATCACTGGTAATATGTGAGTTTCCTCCCTCTACTATTTCATGTAAAAATGGCTGCTCTGAAAATGGTCTATTTAGAAGACATGAAAATAAAGGAATGAAAATGTAATTTAAATGTTACTTATTATTACATAACATGATCTGAAAGCCACACTCTGCAGATATGACAGCCTGATAAGATGACAATGCGTGCATCAGTTGAGTATGTGTATGGTGTGGTTGTTTATTGAAGAAAGAGAAACAGATAGCAAAGCTTCTATTCGCAATGATTGCTCAGTGTCAGTCATGCAAGGGGGACCCAAATCCCATTCCTTTAACACTACAAATGTAATTGCATGTCTTAAGAGCTGTCATCTTGGTATTTACAATGAATTTGTGAAGAATGAGTTGGAAAATATTCAGCATATTTGATATTGGCAAAAATCCAATGTTGTGCACCCCTAGTGCAGAATATCTTACTTACTTAATTACCCAACAACCCAACAGAGGACAGGTTTAAGTGACCTAGTGGTGGTCCTAAGACAGTTCATACAATAGCTCATAAGAAAATGTTCATAGATGACTTTCTATCCCTTCATCTTTCAATTTGAACAACAGTCGCTGGTTGGTTAATCTAACATGCTGTCTACATGCTCTTTTGTTCTCTACAGCAGACAAACAACAGAAGGAGGTCTGGAGTTCCCGGTTGCAAAAGTGGCTGTATGAACGCTTCGGGGTTTACATCGAAGACTTCCGCTTCCAGCCGGAGGAAAGCACCGTGGAGGCCGAGGAACCGCTAAGTGCTAAAAGGTGGGTGAGAGCAGCTCTGGAATAGAACATGAAGTGTGTGTCCTCAGGTATCGATTCTGCGGTTGTTCAAGGAGATGTGGAGTCAGACAGCTAGACAGCACCTGGGGAGCACTAAAGGTGTGCAGCTCAACAGCAGCTCTCTTAGACTCAGCAGACTCTCAGTAGTCATTTACTTCTTTTATTTGATGAGTATAATCATATTTTATATCTTGAATATGCACAATAAAGCGAAATCAGTCATATACTGCTGTGATACCAAGGCACAGGTGCTGTGTCTTTGAACTGTTCAGCTGCAGTATGTTGGTTGCAAGTTGAAGTGGGTTCAGAGCAGGTTTTATTTTGCATGGGGAGTGGACAGAGGAAGTTGGAGGCTCTTTTCTCACTTGTTTTCTCTGTTCCTCCTTTCTCTCCTCCTTTGCAAAAGCGAGTGAGTCATGCCTGACTTTGACTGAAGGCCAAAGTGTCACCACCTCTGCTAGCACATGAAACTGCTTTTTTCTCTGTTTGCGCATGTGTTGATATGTGAGCAAATGTGTGTGTGTTCTGACCTTCACTTGTTTGTGTTTTCCATCCAGGTTAACAGAAAATATGAGGCGACTCAGTAAGTATAGAACACACACAAATAAATAAAAAATTAGAATGGAAGCACAGATGAAATACTTTTCTGTCAGTCCAACATTCATTTTTGAACATTGTGGCTCAGTAGCTACCACAAAATGCAGTAATGCTAAACTGTTCATCACTCATGACTGTCTATATTGTAAGTTTCAGCACATCTAGCTTCTGTGCATGATTTTTTACTTTACTTTTTACTTTACAAAAAGTTTTTCATACTTTTCAAAAATATACACAACATCATTGTGCATTTGTCCTAATAATAAACTGAATATAATATAAAATATTTAATATATCCCTTGTTTTTTAGAGCGAGGAGCCAGACCTGTCACCAACTTTTTAAGGAACCTCTCCGCCTTATCTAATTGGCACTCCGTCTACACCTCAGCTATTGCCTTCATTGTGAGTGTGCACTTTTACTTCTTCTTTTACTACTAGTTAATATTTTCTAACACATCGCTATAGTATGTTGATCTAGTTTTCAGTTGTACAATATCATTATGTTAGATTTGACATCAGGGTATGTTAAGTTCTAAGCTTTAATAGACACAAAAGTGGGATCTATAAACTGGTTGATGAACCCATTTGGTTGTACATGATGGTGAAATGAAATGAATGGTGAAGTCATTTCTGCTCCACAGTGACAGATTACAGCAGTTCTGCCAAGGACCACAGAGGTCTAATCAGATCTCCATTAATGTCCACAGTCAGTGATTAAGCTAAATCATCTTCAACCCATTGATCGTGGCCATACACGCTGAGGCCATCTCAGTATGTAGAGATTATACCACTCTAGAGCTGACAGGTGACTCTAATAGCATCTTCCACCAGCATTAAATGAGCCAAAAGTAAATGTTTCAACTCAGTGTCTTAAATCATCATTAAAGGGAATCTTTTGTTCATCTTGTCATCAGTTTGTCTTCCTCTCATACATAAAGACAGTTTTCTCGAGTAGAAGTCTTTTAAATAAGGTTGGTGGTTATGAAAGACATAGTACTACGTGCAGTGACAGCTGAAAGGAATACTTGTACACTGGAAATTTGGGGTTTTCGGTCAGGGTCAATAAGCTGCTGTTATGAATGGGCTGAAAGAATTCAGTTTTTTTTTATCAACCTGACCTCACTCCTTTAAAGCATTGAATTAAATGCATATTCGTGTAAATTGTAGCTCAATGAACAGTTATCACTTCTGTAAATGATCAGTAAACCAACTGATAGATTGTGTTGTGTTCTCCTGCAGATCTACATGAATGCTGCTTGGCATGGCTGGGCCATTCCCATGTTACTCTTCCTGGCTATCCTGCGCTTGTCCTTAAATTACCTCATCGCCAGGTAAAAATATTTCTTTTTGGTCAGATATTAGAGAAGCAGCCATTGTCACAGTATTATTATTAGTGTTTTATACATACATTGACAATAGTATAAAGTATTTGTGAGTAACAGTGTAATGTTATAGTATTACAGTAAAGGACACAACAACGTATAAAACAAAACAGTCAGCTTGGTCATAAGACAAAAGTTTCAAATAATAAAACAAATTGTAAAAAAAACAAAAGAATATAATTAATAGTCAGAGCACACTATCCTTGTCCCTAAATCAAAGTACTGTTACTTGTTGCTACTTAATAATTTGATGCAGGATGGAGTGAATACATTTTTGTACTGTTTAATCTACAGTCGGGCATTCAATGAGGCATTGAACCATCTGCCTGAAGTCAACACCTGAAATTCTGGGTTCAGAATGTGTTGTGCTATTTTTATCATCTGTGCCTCCCTGAGCACAGATTTCTCTAAAAAGACTGAGGATAATGTTGTCCTTTTTTCCTTATGGTCCATATGTCTGTTTGAATAAGGCATGCAAGTTTAGACAGGTAACCATACTTACTTGTATGCGATATGGGATTATACTCTGTAAAATCATTTGATAGAATAAAAACATTGATTTGAGAGAGATTTTGAACATGTACATGCCATGTGAGTGAGCTGTCAATGTGAACACCAGTGTATGTATGAAGTAATCAGATTCGTGGGTACATTGTGTATGATTACTGGACTATGGTCACCAACTGACTTTGGATCAAATATAATTTAATCATAGTCATAATTATCATTTAGTAATAAGTAAATAAGGTAGAATGGCTATATAGTGGATTTTTTTCAAGCTGTTAATTACTAAAACATATTTTTTATCCACAGAGTGTTGCCATGGCTAGCTTGATTTTTTTTTTTCTTCTTCAGCTGGGGGAGGGTTTACTGTGTGCTTTGTGTAATAAAACCCTATTAAACTTAACTACTGAGGCCACAGCTGTGCTATTTGTGAGCAGATGCACACTGTGTACCTCCCACATAAAAACATCAATCTACTACAGCAAATGTTCGTAGATGATAATAGACACAGATTTTTCCAGTGTGCACACATGCCTGTATTTATCAACACTATTAATGTTGATTAATATATTACTGCAAACAAGGTGAACTCCTGTTTGTGCTCACACCTGCAAACGGATAAATATAAATTATACCTGATAGACATAAACAACATAAAAATAGTGGAGCATTTTGGTGATCATTATAAAATGAGGGCACATTAGTATTTGTCAGACATTTCTCTGGACTATTAAACTGGGACACCTAGTCTGGACCTTAGAAGTGATGAAGGTTGCAAAGATGTTAGAATTACAAGCTTTAGAGGTTGAAGAGTAGCTTGGTGGCCTAATTTCATCCGAACAAAACACCTCATAAAAATGTACATGAGTCACATCTTCTTCTGGTTTTCCAGAGGTTGGAGGATCCAGTGGAGCATTGTGCCTGAGGTCTCTGAACCCATGGTAAGACGACTTCCCACTTCCTGTTTGACTGCTTCCTGTTTCTGTGTGTCATGAGGAAATCATGTGCATCACTGGACGTAAATATGTAGTCCTATTAACTTCTCTCTTTGTTTTATGCAGGAGCCTCCAAAGGAAGACTTGACTGTATCTGAGAAGTTCCAGCTTGTACTTGACGTTGCACAAAAAGCACAGGTACAACACAGCTCATGTTACATCTCACATCAGTGTACACAGATAATAAAACAGTCCTGGCTCATACGGTGATTAAACTCTCCTTACAGAACCTGTTTGGTAAGATGGCGGATGTTTTGGAGAAGATAAAGAAGTAAGTAAAAGAAAATTGTTGTATGCAAATGGTGTATAATTACATTTAAATGAAGAACTGTTCACTTAATTCTATTGTCCCTCTTCTGTGTGTCTTCATGTACATTCGTCTGTCAGCCTCTTCATGTGGGTGCAGCCTGAGAGCACCCGGAAACTTTACATCTGCCTGTGGGTGGCTTTCATCACCTCCTGCGTCCTGCCATACAAACTAATGGGCTTCATGATCGGTGAGAGACGTACACACGCACACACAAAGCTTCTTTATCCTTCTGACGTACTGCACATACTGCAGTGAGCCTTGAAAGAATGCAAATACTTAATTCAAGGCACACAAACAAATGCATTCATAGAGCACTTGTGTAACTGTTTTCCTTTTCTCTGTGAGGGCCAGCTGCAGGCTGTTGGCATGCCTATCTGATAACATTAGTTACTCCTGTTTCTTGTATACAAAGTGTCTCTAAAGTGCTGTGGGCTCATATATCCTTGGAAGATGCTTAGAGGAAAATAGTTTATACAATGGTTTATGTTCATTCAGGCAGCTAAGTATCTTTGCCGCTTCTCATGTAAGCACTAACTACATTTCTCTATCCTGTAAATGATAGTGAAAATTGTGTTCTGTAAACAGATTTTGCAGGTAGTCAGTACAAAATTTGAATCTGACTTTGAGAGTTAGCTAGCAGCACAGCTTTGTGGTCTGTTGGTTGGTAGGTCCACTTTTGTCCAGACTGAAATATCTCAACAACAGCTGGATGGATTGCTATGAGGTTTTTTTATAGACATTCATCCACCCAGAGGGTAAATTCTACTGACTTTGTTGATCCCCTGACTTTTCCTCCAGTGCTGTTGTGATTGCAGACATTCATGTCTGTACTTGTTGCTCTGATTTTCCCTGTAAAACAATGTTATATTGTCCCTATGCATAAACTAACAAATAAAACAAATCAATAAAACATTAATCAACTAGCCCATTCTGTCAGTTAGGATCAAAACTGTTCAAATAAGTATGTGGTTTCAGTCAGTGTGCAGGGGTTACAATAACAAAAGCATTCAAAGTCACTGTTGGCTCCCACTTCCAACATTTTTGATGTTTAGAAGCTCTCAGAGTTGCAAGGCTGTTGCAAAGTTAGTTTAGAGAACTGACCTGTTTGTACACTCACTCCCCCTTTTGACCCTGCCCTGTTGTAATATGCCCAACATAACTCTTAACCTTAACCTTAACTTTTTGTTTGGACAGATGAAAGTCCCAAATAGAGTCTGCCATTTAGCTCTTTTCAAAATGTGTGACTGGACTGTGAATGTGTGAATGTGGAGAATAATAAAAGCGTGATTGTGAAAGAATTTGAATGATGTGAAGGACATAAAACTCTGCAACATGAATGGTGATGATATTTTAAAATGATTTGAACCGAGGCCTTGAAAAGTTGTAGGAGCAGGTCAGGAAGTCACTGTTTTCACAGACTTTTTCCTTCAACAGCAGTGCTGTACAAGATGTAGTCCATATCAATTTTTCATCCTTTGCTTTATTCTGTGTTTGTTTCCTCCCTCCATGCTCTCTCTCCTCTTCAGGCCTGTATGCCGGTATCAAGTTCTTCATCATAGACTTCCTGTTTAAGAGCTGTCCGAAGCTGCGGGACAAGTACGACACACCCTACATCGTGTGGAACAGCCTTCCCACAGATCCTCAGCTCAAAGAGAGGACCAACGCCACTGTGTCCCGACGGGTAAGGAAGCAAAAACACATACGTATACACATCTGTATCAGCTGTTTGCTGCCTCTCCTCCCTCACTGCTTCCTCTCACAGGTTCATGCTCTGGTAAACACAAACACACACACACCATTCAACACAGCTTTAGTCTTGAACCCTGTTTAAGATGAAATATGTTCAAAATGCATGAGGATTATTCTCTGCTACTCTAATTCTTTAAGTCGCCCCTGTTGCTAACCGGAAAAGCTAAAGTTGACCAAGTTTATACCTGTAGAGGCTTTGCATTGATAGAGTTGAGGTCTACTGGAGATTTACAGTAGCTTTGTGTACAGTCTGTTCAGTTAAGTTTTTAGAAGGGCCAGATTTAAAAAAAAGTAAATTGATAATATGCGAAACATTACATTTCCTGTCTGACCTGTAAAGTTAGAAATTTAAATGTGAAAAACAATGCACCGTTTTAATGTTGTTTCTCTACTTTATTGGTTTTCACAATAAGTAAAGAAACATTGTGTACAGAAGTACAGGAAAAAAGCAAAACACCTTTGTAAACCTAGATTAGTAGTAGCTTGTTGTTTTAATAAACTCAGTGTTGTTTTTAAAATCTTTCTTTCATCCAGTTGGACTCTCCTAAATTTCCTCTGCGCAAACAACCTGAGTTAAAACATTTTAAAGTAATCAGTGTCTCCATGCTTAACAACAGACATAACAAATGAAATGGCTAGTTCTATTAGTGGGATAGTTATCACAATTATGTACTTTTTTCATATTTAAAAATTTTTTAGATTATTTTTTGAGATTATTTACTTAATAAACTTGAATCTTTGAATTGAAATCTTCCCTACCACTGTGAACAATTTTAGAAATAAAATTTTTGGGAGTATTTCTAAAACTCAGATTCAATTTTATTTAAAGAGGAAAAGTAAATTATCTCAACAAAACATTGTAGGTTGCCAAAACTTTATTCATTTTATTTCAAAGCTTAAGAGTTTGAGTTTGATTTAGAACTAAAAAATCTAGTTAAGGCAGTTGCCTTGAAGTTAAGAGTTTGCATCTCTTTTTTTTTTTTTTTTTACAGTGAAGGAAATAGAAAGGAAGGTAGAAGGTCAGCTGTTATATCTATAAATAATATAATTTCTATAAAGGCCACACAACATTTACATGTTTATATCACAGAGATAGTTTGAGTCCATCCTTCAGCTATACAGGTTGAAATTTCGACAAGAATTCACCTACTGAAGTGTCAGTCTGCCCTCCCACCACTGACCCCCCTGTGACAGGGCAAAGAGAAAAAAGAGATCAATAAAGTATAAAAATATCATCCGTCCTGTCAATAATACATTACAACTCCACTACTCTGTGTTGTGCTGTGCCCTCTCTGTGAGGACGCCACCAAGTGTCTCTCTCATATGTAGGATTGAGTATGTGAGCGTGTGTGTGTGTGTGTGTGCACGCCTCTGCCGTGTCACAGGTGTATTCTGTCGTTTCTCTCTCTCAGCTCTCTGGCGTTGAGAAGGTAGGGACTCTGGTGTGTCTCCCTTTGGTGCCTGTACTGCGCCTGGGTGTGCCGCAAGCTCACCTCAAAGCGTGTGTGTGTGGTGTGTGAGAGAGTGTGCGCGCGATGTGTGACACACCTCAGGACTGGCCGTCAGTGTTTGTGGACAGAATGGATCAAAATGTCACCATAATCTATAGTCAGGAATTTAAAATTTTAATTCAATTATTGTTACATATATTTTTTAATATCACATTGAATTATTTACATATGTAAACTTTAAAATCACAGCTTACAGATTGACATTTTTGATCCATTTCCATCCATTTTTGACATAGATGCTTTGTGAGAAGTAGCAGTGTGTTTATTGAATAGTTAAACTGCCCATAGAGTAGCCCCTTTACCTCTGTAATTTAGTATTAGTTCATTAAATCCTTTCTGTTCTCCATTAAAGAGATGGTTCAGATTATTTGATGCGGGGTTGTATGAACTATTTATTGATAGTCAATGTATTAGTATTATTAGTATTATTATTACAGTAGATGGCAGTCAGCACACCCCCAGTTTGGAGAGGCAGAAAGGAGCATCAGCACAGAAACTAGCTTCTGTGCTGATGCTCCTCTCTGCCAAACTGGGGCATGTTAACCAGCATCTACTGAAGCTAATACACTGACTTTCAATAAGTAATTCATAGAGCCCCAATCAAATAATCCAAACTATCCCTTTAAATGTTGTAATTAACCCTAAAATGTAACTGTTTTTTATGTCAGTTAATTGTCTTAAACCCTATTATTGTAAATGAAACACTTGTTTAGAGAGGACTGAACAATAAAAGGATGCCTCTGACCTAAACATTGAAATCAGGCTACATTTTTAGTCCAGTTATGTTTTTTTCACAAACTAACAAGTATTTTTGTGCATATAAATTGTTGCTATGTATGTTGAGTGAATGATGGCCTCACTCTCTGCTTTGCACGTCACAACTGAGGCTGCTGCACATGCAGAGAAGCACATAATACAATACTGAAAGTTGAGCCACTTTTCACAGTAGCTTTGGGAACATGCAGTCCTGTTGGATGGCACCAGAATGAGTAGAGATACTTGATTTTAAATATGTCTCCCTGTCCCTCCTCCTCTCCCTTATGCCCTTTTTGTCTCCTTCATGGCGTTTTTTCTTTGGCTTCCGTCTTCCTATCATCCTGTCTGGGTTTTTTTCCTTTCCCCCCCTCCTTTCCCGCCTTCCCCTCCTCCTCCTCTGGCTCTCTCCAGGTTCAGCCGGTTGTTTCTCGGAGCAGCCTCGCCACCGTCCCCTGCGGGGTGAGCAGAGAGGAGGAGACCGGTCGCTCCCACAGCACCAAGAAGGGAGCCTTTCATGAGATCTTCAACCTGCAGGAGTCAGAGCGCCCTCTGGCGGGTGAGGGGACTTTCTGCAGCGTTAAAAAAAGCATCATGTACCTGTTTCCATTTGCACTGAATGCACCAAATGTCTACACTTCTGCATTGCATTTTGCCCAATTCAGGTGTCATCCATAATAGGTAGTCTTTTATTTAGGAGTTTAGCAGTTAACAATCTTTAGTGAAATACCTTTACAGAGTGATCAGCAATTTATATTTGATATAATAATAAAACACAAAGGAAGAACATTGGGTGTTTTCCAGTTGAGCTAACAAAAACTGTATGAAAAAGAATTGTGTTGTGGGGAAAATATATATTTTGCACTTTTGCACCCAAATTTCCTCATATTTATTTTCCTGGAGCATCATGGAGAAGTTGATTCTGTCCATTAGAAAGATTCCATAAATTCCATAAATCGTAAAGGTTCTCTATAAAAGGGGTTTCTGGCTTGAATCATTTCATTGCAGTTGATTTTCTAGTGGCTACACTCAAGATTCCAATCAAGTATTTTATTTTAAAATTTATAGTTGTATGCCAGAGTCCAAAAAGGAGTTTACCCCAATTAAAAGTTATTTTTGTCCCAGATATAGTAACATTGATTCTGTGTAAGTCTTGCATTAAAAAGGGCAGACTCTTGGACAAACCCAAAACAAGTGGAAGTGATTTGCTTCTTGGGAGCCACTGTTTTTGGAGCAGCTGGAAGTGCCTGAGTGATGAGACTTCTGAACTGGTGTGATAAAATATCTACTGAGACTCTACCAGCCAAACTTTCTCCATGAAGTTGAACTTATTACATTCCATTTACGTTTCTAATATTTTGACCAGACTTTTTCTGGAATGCAACTGTTAGTTTCCTTGTCCCACTTTTTCATACATATGGGGTACTTATAATTTTCCTTCCTAGAGTCCCGTGTATAATCTTGAGATTACTACAAGCTCAGAGTTTGTCTTATGTGCACTATAACTATAAAAACCTTCAATAGCTTGTTTTCAAAAAAGAGTTTGAAATTTTATCGTTTAGCTTTTCATTTAAAGTTTGAGAAAACTACAAGCTGAAAACATGAACTAGCTAAAAATGAGCTGCAAATACAGGTTTGTAAACATCATTTTCACTGTTGTCTGTTCTCTGTCCTGTGTGTTTTCAGTGTGTGAGAATGGCTGGAGGTGCTGCTTGATTAACAGAGACAGAAAGATGCCCACAGACTACATCAGGAACGGAGTGCTCTACGTCACAGAGAAGTAAGTGGGACATCTTTTCTCAGGAGAACGTCTTTCATCGTTAAATCTGTGACTGCAGGAGAGAAAGAAAAAGAAGTTAGTCTTTAAAGGTGGAGCAGAGAGGAGCTGCAGGTAGCAATTTAGGCCAATGGGTTTGTTTCTTTACTGAGAGCTATGCCAGATCCTCCTTCCCTCTCTGTCTCAGTGTGTCAGTCAGTCAGAGGTGGATCAAGTAGGACAGCCCTCCCTCTGAGAGTATCTCTGATCTGTAAATCTCTTTACCTGTTCCGATATGTAACTGACAAGAAGTCCATTCAGTTTGTCGTCCGTTTTGCTCGCCTGCCTGTTTTCCACAAGACCCTTCTCAGCAAGCTGCCTTCTCTCTCCTTCTCTCTGTCAGTTACCTGTGCTTTGAGAGCTCCAGCTCCAGATCCAGCTCCTCCAAGAAGAATAAAGTTATCAAGCTGGTCGACATCACTGATATACAGAAGGTAACAGATGAGCAGGAAAACATTTTTTTTATTATGTAGCTATTACAAATTTGCAATATTAACCCTCTTGTTTTTCTGAATCTTCCAGTACAAAGTGCTGTCAGTCCTACCAGGAAGTGGGATGGGAATCTCTATAGCCACTCCTTCCACTCAGAAGGTACAGTATTTATTTTATTTCTATTTAAATTCATATGATGAGTTTGGAATTTTAATATGTTCTGTTTATTCAGAAAGGTTTGGTTTATGTCAACTAGAAAGAAGCTCATGGGCTTTTCAGATGGATGATGTAAAATCTTTCTGTTAAACCTTGTTGTGCATTTGAAGTTAAAGACCTGAGTTAAGATAAGCTTTACCTCGAAGATCCCCTTTCAACTTGCTTTAAGACATAAAATACTCTGCTTTGAATAGTAATATGTGTCTGATATGTTTTTTTCCAATTAACCCATTAAAGATTATTAATGTTACATCCAGTTCTTCTCCCTGGTTAAAAAATGCAGAATCTATGAATATATAAATATTGTTCATTTCAAAAGTTTAACTTGTGTGCACAAGTTGTCTCCAGTCTTGTCCAGTCAGTCCAAGTCCAGTCTTAGTGTGACGTCAGTGTTTCAAATTTCTACATCACACATGTATAATTTGCATACTTTACAACTGGTTTGCAAAATAAACTAGTGATGATGACAAACATACTGTACGCGTGAAACTGAGATTAAAGGTGAGCAGAGAAACTTTCTCCAACCAAACAAACTTCGTGTTGTTTCCTTAGACTTTTTGTCACCTATCATCTCAACTAAAGGTCCATTTACAACACTTTTACATGCTTATATCCACATCTCCTGGCATTGTTTAGTAATTATAGTTTACCTTAATGTGAGTGTGAATGAGGGAGTTACAAAGATTTTACCAAAAATATTGTTTGACATGAAAAACAATTCTTACAAAACAGTGAATATAAACTACAAATTACATCAAAGAAAAAAGTTGCATTATTATAATTAACAGATTTCTGCAGTCATGTTTTACATGCTGTATTATTCAGGGAGATATCCTGCACACTGGCGTATCTGTATTGGTGTTTTATTGCATAAAAATCTTGCAAGTTTAATGCAGATATAACATGTAAGATGTAATGACCAAATGTTTGTTTCCTTCAGCCATTGGTGTTTGGTGCCATGATCCACAGAGACGAGGCTTTCGAGGCCATCTTTACTCAGTACATGAAGATCATGACCACCACCAAGCCACCGGCCAGCGCAGAGCTCTAGACAACCAGCAACACATCTCCATGCTGGGGCTAACATCTCGGGAGAGAGGGCCTCCTGAAATCCAACTGAACTGGAAGTTACTTTAAAGAAAACACCACACTCCTCTGCTCTGTGGCGGGCATCGGCTTCCTCTTCGGTGGTCACCGGCCAGCTTTGATTGGAGGGGATGTGTAAGCGTGTCGGCCACATGTCTGCGGGATGTAGTTACATCACACACTTTTTGTGGGTGTTGGATACTGAACAAAATCCGCTAACTGGCTCTGGGAGGAGTGAGGATTGGTGTGGTTTTTATCAATCAGCAGAAGGCTGGCGAGGGGGCTGGTTCTCCTCTCCCACCTGACTGACCAACTGACTGGCTTCCTGACTTACTTGTTTCTGTGTTTGCATGTGTGAGTGTGTGTGTGGGCCAAAATTAAGCTCTTAAATTGCATCAAATGGCTCCATTTTCCTCTTTATCCCTCAGCCAATGGAGCAACTATTTCAAGAAGTGCTTGACCTGGCTGTAAGATGAATATCATTAAACAACTAGAAGACAAACAAGAGGTTCTTTCAACTGCCAGAAATCTGTAGGAACAAATCAGTAAGTTTTAGCTTTATAAATCACTGCAAAGACAACTATTTAGACGTTGAACTGGCTGATTGGTGCCTCGTGGCATAGCCCAACAAAATTAGTACGATTGTGGTTAGTGATTGTTTTTGTATGTGTATTAGCTGTGAAAATGTCAGATCACCATTTGACTGACACAGAGCCTTTCTGTTAGTTTACATTGCTGCTGTCTAATTTCCTGATTTTACTTCTCTTCTTTCTAGACACAGCTCAGCAGCGACTCTATGTTTTAGTTGTTTAACAAGCAGAAAATGTACGCTGCTGTGTTCAGCATCCGCTTCGATGTTTGTAAGTGTGCGTATGTGAAATGTGTAGTGATTTTTCTTTTCTTCTTTTTTCAAAAATGCCTTTCTTTTGAAAAATGTCTTTGTAACAAATAGCCTTTGGGATGAGTAAGCGGTGGTCCTGGAGCTGCTGATTGTTTCTGAGACGAGAGCACAACCACTGTTAGATGGTTCAAACACTGACTGCCATTTGGAGCTGTGTCACAGTGGAGAACATAGGCACAATCTGTATGTATGGAGAGATTCCCTTTTCTTCCGTCAATAGTATTCTCCCTGCACTTTATTAGGTCGTTAACTGGAAATCCTGACATTTATGTTGCAGTCACTAGAGTTCAAATACTCACAACTTCAGCTGGAATCCACACTCAGTGTTAGCAAATAGTTCCAAAACTACCAGTCCAGTAGTATTTCTCTTTTGTCAGAATACGTGAGCTAGCGCAGGTCACATCCTGCTGGTCTCACTCTGATCACATCGTATTAATATCAGATTAATGTCTGACACAGCCAGCCAGATAACCTTCAAATTAAAACAATAGGAACTAGTCGAAATTTGTTGCCAACTACTTTGAGAATTATTAATAGTTTCAGTCATTTTTCATGGAATGATTTGCTTGCTTTTCTTTGTCATTTTTGATTGTAAATGAAGAGTCTTTGTTTTTTGGACTGTTGGTTTGACAAAAAAAGCAATTTGAAGATGCCACTATGGGCTGTGATAAATTATGATGAGCCTTTTTCAGAATTTTCTGTGATTTCATAGGCTAAAAAATGAAAATATTCACCAGATTAATCAATCATTTATTTATAAGGTAGCACTGTATTTTGGATGACACTGTCATAACCATGTCATGACACTTGTCATGAACATAAATGAGTCTTTATGAATGTTTGATTGTTGTCATTGTTGACACTGTCAAATGCTTTTATAACAGTGTCATGAATCATTTCTTGAACTTCAGCTTAAGTGGAACCATTTGGACTCATAAGGCCAATTTGACGACAGAGTACAGTACCAAGGTGATTTAGCTTACAAAGTTAGCTGATGTACAGATAGCAGTTAGCCAGGTTAGTTGTTACTGAAGTAGGCTAAACACTGTCTGCTGTTATCCGTAGCTGATGTTAGCTGGTTAGCTCGGGTAGCCATGAAACTAGCCACCAAATAGCCGACTCAGCCCCAGCGTGTCAGAAACCAAACCCAGCAAGAAAACCACTTTGGCACTTTATTTCCTGTTATACTGCCCACCATTGGTCTTTAAGGCTGTGACAATGGGACTCGTTATTTAAATTTGATCTCAGTGTCAAGTTGTCATGAGAAAGTCTATGACAGGTTATGTTGTCTTGGTTCATGTCAAGTTGTCATATCAAAGGCATCTCAAACAATGTAAACTTTGCATTAAAAATTACATAATTGACCAAATGATCCTTAATAACAACAGTCAAACACTCATGAAGACTCCTTCATGTTTATGATGGGTGTCATGATACGGTTATGATAGTATAATGGCAGTCTTATGCACACTCCTTCAAATAAAGTGTTACCATGAAAATAATCATAAGTTGCAGCCCTGCATCAAACTGACCGTAATAAAAGAAGGGACTTTGACTTGAAAATGAAGCCACTTACAGATCACCTTCACATCACGGCAGCTCACATATTAAAGTGCTGCCATATTGAATTAGAAACCTAAGTCTCCTTCTGACTGGATAATCTCACTTGCATATAGGCATAGTTGGTCAGGCTGTTTGAGGTTATATAAGCAGTAATTTGAATCCTGGGTTTGTTAGTTTAAGTCCATTTTTTAAGTCCAAAAACCAGGATTATAGCTATAAAAACATGCCTAATTAGTTCCTTTTTGTTGTTGTTTGTTTTCTTATGCATCACTAAATCTGTCATCTGGGTACTCTTCCGCTTGTTCCAGCTCATATAAGTGTCGGCTTTTTTAGGTAGTCTATGAAGTATACGGAGAAAGGTCTAGTCTGAACAGAATATTTCAGCGTCACTTTATTTTAAGACACCGTTTGCAAGAATAAAGCTGGTCTTTACTCTGGCAAAATGGTTTGATCTGTAGAAATATAATGCCAAACTTCACCGAACACTTCATTGTGATTTGTGAGATGAATGGAGATAGCGTATTGGACTGGAGGTCGCGATTTCTCTTCAGATTTCAGAATGAGAGACGGTAGAGTAGCTCTTCCACACTCCCAGCTCCTATTTACTGTACGGCCAGCAGCACAAGCTTTAGTTTTCTTGTAAATCTTGCAAAACACTGTTAAAAGGGAGACCTTGACATTTGAATATTTCCTTTTATTTTGGTTGTTTTTACTCACTGGACACTTTCTTTTTCCTTAAACAGATTTTAATCACTCTTGTGTCACTGTTCCTCCAAAAAAAAACAAAACAAAAACAGTTATTTTCTGTTCTCTCCCCTTCTGACTAAAAATGTCAAGGTGTCTCTTAAAGTCTATACAAGTCCTCTTGTCATCATTACCGATTAGAATCAACTGAACTGGATATGAAGCTGCCAGAAAAGCAATGGACCAGTTCAACGAACCACATTATTTTTAGTTCAGACTAATTAAGGATGGATATTTTTCTTTCACATCCGTTTGTATGATTTGGCCTGTTATTAATAGGCTGCCTCCTTCCCAGACATGGATTTTTTATTTTTGTTTAGAAATGAATTTGATCCATGAAGGGGGGAAACCTGTTGGACATTAGAGCAGGTGAAATCAGTGAAGTCATTAACGCTGTCTCACTGTGTGATTGGATGGCTCGTCGTAGTCTTAAAGCTTTTACCTGAAGCCTTTTTTGTAATCTGTTAACTCTGAAAGCCAGCTGTAACAAGGCTGAACTCAGATAAAGCACAGAATGTATCACGTTCTAAATGTCTAGGTTTTGTTTTTGTTTTTGTTTTTTTCTTTTGCCAAATCTTTAATTTTCTGTCTGCCATACTCTGCCTACGCTCATGTTTACAGAAGGTTGTAAAAATTAATTTGTTGTTGTTTTTTTTCTTAACCCAGTTTGAATTCCTTTTGACTCCGGAGTTATGATGACTGGACTGCTGTTCTTGAATTAATGTCTCAGCTCTCATTGGCTCTGCACCACTGACATGGCTATTTCTGCTCACCTTTAACCAATAGCAAACTTGAATCATAGTTACAACAAAAGCAGTATTTTAAAACTCATACAGCATGCAAATTGTCATATCCAACAACATCTCAGTACTTGGTTACAGTGTAGTGTCATTTGCAGTAAAACACAGGCTTCATACAGAGCAGAGATGGTCATGGCGGACTGAAATGGCAACATCAGTGTTTTTGACATTTACTTTGTCTATTGAGACCTTTTAGAAGAGTACAGAAAAAAGGCAGAAATAAAACATGTTTGATTCACCTTATTTTTCAAAATGCATAAAAATGTGTGCACTCATATTTCTGTAAGGCACTTTGGAGAAATGCATACAGCAAATGTCAAAAGGAAAAGGCCAACATTTTTGCCAAGAATTAGACAAGAAGTTTGATACCACACGTCTGTTCTCTAAATATGAAGCTAATGCTAGCAGCCAGTTAGCTTAGCTTAGCATAGATTTTGTTAGCTTTTAACAGAGCCAGTATAGCTGTTTCCAGTATTTATAATGTTGGTTAGATGTAAATTTTTTATCGTATCAGGAATGACTGATTCAAATCTTGTTGTTCAGTTCAGATTGGTAGTTATTCTGTAGTTTGTTCACTTTTAAAAAAAGCTAATTAAGTGATTGCATCATTATTAAAATGCACTTGAACACATGTATGTCTTGATTACAGCGCTTGTTGTTAAAAAGTGAAACAATCGTGATTTTAACAAAGTTATCAAAATTACTATTTGAGCATACAAAAACTTCTTCTACCACACTTTAAGACATGACAGCTTAGTCTCAGCCATAATATTTACTGAAATCAGTTTTCCAGATATTGACCTATAAACTCTATAGGACCTTCTACAGCCTTAAAGTCTTCACTGTACTGCTATTATTTCCAGACCCCTGGACTCACTGCTTTTTCTGAGCTGTTACATTTAATGTACAATGGTCTGGGGGCTTATGGGAAATGGGTTTTATTAAAGCTGTAGTATGTAACAGTTCTGCATTAAAATGCCTAAAATACGTAATACGTTATACATTTTGCTGAGTTGTGTTCTATTATCCCAAATGTTTTCAAAGCAGAGAAATCCAGAATATACCCAAGTTAATGGTGTGATTTCTGGTAGCTGTTGGTAGCTAGGTGCCATAACCTCCAGGAAAACATGGGATACATCAGAGAGTGAGGAATGAAAGAACTCTGAGAACAGTAATATTAGATTTTTAAAAAATATTAGTAACCTTATCCAATGTATCATGACAGTGATAAATTAGACATAAAAGTGGTATCAACCTTCTCATCTAACTCTGTGCAAGAAAGCAAATAAACATTTTACAAAATGTTGAAATATTCCTTTAATTTTATTATTATACAGATGCACATAATGACTGCCATACTGTGTATCTCCCTACTGGTAAATGATACAGAACAGTTTGAGGCCTCGTCAAAAACAGTGGTGTTGTCCTCTCAAGGTCTCCTCCGTTTTAAGCTGGTGTCCTTGCTGTTGTATTGAATATGTAGTTCCTCTAACTGTGTGTAAATGTTACTTAAGGGTTTTCCAAAAAGAATTTCAAGTGATCCACACTGAGTGTACAGTGCTAACTGTACCAGGGCTCTGGTCTCATTTTGGACAGTTAACAAATGGCTCGCCTCAAGGCTGCACGCAGCCATAATCAGACGCAATGACTGACATGAAATTAAAAAAGTTTAACAATTAGAAAAAATCTCAAGGATTCAGTTCCTGTTTTATGGACTGAGAAGACTTGGTACAGTCAGTGAATTGCAAATTAAAGCCCAAGTGTAACTGGGAAACACTGCAGTCATTACAACAAGTAATTAATTTGTCATCTGTGACAGTCGCTGTAATGATTTCCTCTTTTTTTTTCTCCTATTTTTTGTCAAAGAGGAATTTGTATACAAACGATTGAAATGTACAGTGAAGAAAACAAAAACCACTGAGTTTTTAAAAGACATGTCTATTGTAAAGGATAATGTGATGTACATTTTTTAATTTAAGTAAATGAATTTAAGGTATTTTGCCCCTTGCTTGTCTTTTTGTTGTTCGTGGTTACAATTTTACTGTTACCTCAGCAAAAGAAAGTTTATTTAAGAGATATTGTTGGCTCCACCCTGCAGTACCTCCACACGGCCACATGAGGTCAGTATGAGACTTTGTGTGGAGACACTTTTGCTTCCCCTCTTCACAGGGAAGTTGGCTTTTGCTGCCCAAGGATATTTCAACACATTATTCCGTGTGTAGGAATAAGAAAGTGGGTGTTTTGACATCTCACTGAGTCTGACCCAATCTAAGTCCATTTATATGGTGATAGAAGGGCCAAAGAATC
The DNA here is from genome assembly GCF_056507025.1 of Lutjanus erythropterus. Taxonomy (NCBI): domain Eukaryota; kingdom Metazoa; phylum Chordata; class Actinopteri; order Lutjaniformes; family Lutjanidae; genus Lutjanus; species Lutjanus erythropterus. The sequence goes on from NC_139338.1 coordinate 11,096,531, forward strand.
AATAGGGAGGTGAATGAAGACACATTTGCACTCAGCAACAACATTTTACAGCTATTTGTTTTGGTAAGTGATGTGGTTCAGATGGGAAAACAGAATATGATCAGAATTGTGTGTGGAAATTATATCTAACAATCACGTGTGTCTCTCAGGTGTTTCTTGATTACAGAGGAGAGGGAATAACTACTAAAACCTTGGAAAAAAAACAGACACTTTCTCAGGCAATTTTCCCTTTTTTCCCATTTATTTTTTACAAGTGGCTGAGGGGGAGATATATTCATCTGTCACAGCTCTTATAACAAATGCAACTGTCAAAATGCACTTGAGGACTTGATGTGGACACATGAAACCATTTCCTACAAAGTTCCCCAGCCAGCCCACTTTGGCCTAAATAGCACAGCATCTGCTCCAATTTCAGGTAGTGGCTGACAGGTTCCCTTTGTGCCACAGCGGAAATGAAGTCCGTATACCAGATTCAAGCTGTGAAAATGCCTGTGAGCCCTGATTGCCAGGTAACATGTGACACACTAGTGGAGGTCATGGCTGCACATGAAACAGAGTGAAACCTGTGAATTGTTACTTCTGTAGATACAGTGTAGCTGCAGAAAAATCATCTTAAGAGTTCAAATAAAATGCTAAATAACCTCTAAGAATATTGTACATGCAAAAGTGCTTTATTTGTCAGTAGAAAACTTTAAACAAAGGGAATAAATGCAAGAAAGGCTGCCACCAGTCAGTCAGTGCTGTCAGTCAGTGCTGTGGGAGGTGAAGTGAGGCTCTTTACATCAGAGTTACATTATGATTAAAGTGTGATTGTTCGAACTACACTTGCAAGTACTAAAGTATTTAATTGTTGCATTTTCCAGGTAAAGAAGTAGAAAAATACAGCACATTAAAAGCTGAAAAGGATGCTGTAGTGTCTTTGTTTAGGTTCATTTACACTCTCGCTTATATGAACACATTTTGAGTTGAAGTAAAAGATCTTCTTCTGTGCACACAAAAGGTTTTCCATCGCCATCAATAAAATGCCTGTGTTGCCTGTAGCTTATGCTGTAATCCATTGTACTCGGAACCCAAAATAAAAGTGCAGTTGAACAGTCATTCAAGTCAGAGACTCAGTGATACACACTTTGAACAAGCAGAATTTCCTTTTCGTCATTTTTTGCAATATGTAGTCTCTACTTTGTACTTTGTAGTTTCCATTTCCATTCTATTGATTTGTGCTTGTTAGAAGTCTCGGCGAGCATGCGGTAGCCCCGCTCCTTTAAAGTGTGTTAAAAAATGAAATCAGCTGCTGAAGCGATGCTTGGAAAGTTTAGAGACTTGCCACAAAAACACCAGGTGTTGCCGCAAGTGTCCATGTTTTCCCGAGCAGATACACTGGGACGACACATTCGGATCAGAAATAAAGAAAACCGCCTTGGAAGTGTGGACTTGCAGAGGATTGCAACCTTCTGCCTGGCTGTGCCCTCATGCTCTTGTGCAAGAGAGGGAGTGTCACAAACTTTCAGACAGTTAAAGGCAGTTTGATTAGACGCTCCGTAAATGACACAAGAGTCATTCAGCTCATTTTTAGTTCATTTTAAAGTGTGAAAGTCAGCTGCTGTAGTGCTGCTTGTCAGGTTCAGAGACTTGCCATACAAGCATCAATTTGCTGCAGGCGTCCATGTTTATGGGAACAGATGTACTGAACTAACCTTTCAAAACACTGAAGTCTCACAGTAACACAAACTAACTAATGGAAGCAGCAACTCCTGTGTTCTGTAAAGTAAGATGATTGCTTTTCATGTTGAAGTTTGGTTGATTTGGAAACAGCGATATCTGGCTTACATAACAGCGGTATCCTGTCACCATTAAATGCATGCAAGACTTTCTTTGCCCTTTTTATTTATTTTTTGCTCCTGCCCCTGTTAGCTCGTATACAAAAGAAAGCTACATTTCATCTCAACAGATCTCCTACAGAGGACCTGTCAGAGCTCAGTACACTGTTCCTGAACCCAAAGTGATTTTTTTTTTTTCATTGACAACTCATTCACTGATCTGTCTCGTCTGAAAGTGAATACGTTCTTTTTGTAACATGCACATGCTCTCACTTTGTTCATAAACACTTTATTTCAAGAGGAGTGTCACAAACTTTCATCCAGTTAAAGGCAGTTTGAAGAGAAAATGACACCTCAGAGTCATCCGGAGGTTCGTTCTGTCTGTCTTCCCCACTGCTTTGCTTGATGGATTCGGTGTATTTTTAGTCAAACCCAAAGGAGACGTCGCCAAACATGGCGCCATTTACCATTTTTACATTGTGATAAATCTGACACTGTTTGACACATCAGCTCTATCTCCTTGTCCATAATTGTCTCTCTGTGTGTGTGTGTGTGTGTGTGTGTGTGTATACACAATCTTAAGTGTATAATCAAACCATAGTTGTATAACTATCCCACACTTTAAGTCCTGTTCCCTCTGGCATGGTATCCTCAGAACAGCGTTCGAATAAGTCTTGACCTGACGAAGGACTTGGTCATGTCAGTATTTATTACAGCAACATTTCCAACCAAAATCAACATGAAGTCTCCAACTCTGGTGAACTTTGACGCATCAGTTTGTGCAACTGTTCAATTTCAAACTTGTCTCGACAGCGCTGACCTTAAAACAGAAGGTTAGAGACGGGGAGTCTAAAATGGAGGTGGCTGAATCTGCTTTTGAGTAACTCTGAGCAGGGTTTGTAATCCACAGCAGAGATACAACATCATGGTTTGCAGTCAGCTGTGAGACAGCTGGTTGAAATACTTCTCCTAACTGGGTTTATTAAGTCAGCAACTGAGCCCCGCAAAAGTCGTCTGTAAAAACCCAAGGTGCGCCATTTTGTATGATATTTTAATTAAAAAAAACTGATTTAATCTAAGTATTTTTTTTCCCTAATGTCAAGTTCATTAGGTTGGTACAGGACATTTTCAGCTTTTCTGTTTAAGTGTAGTGTCACACAATAAACAACACCTGGGGTCACACAACCTCAAAATCACATCAACTACAAAAATTTGATAACAAAATTTCTGATACATCAAATAATTGCATGATTGCACACATGGCTGATCATTAGGGTATGTATGGACAGGAAATTTGGCAGGCTAAATCATAAATTAAGCAAATAACATAATATCTGGGGTAATGTTTTATTGTATTTAAGCTTAATTTATTTTGATAGAATGAAATGCTAGTTGTGCTACCCACAAAAAACAGAAATTTGATATAAAACTATATAAAGTAAATGAGTGGATCAATAATAATAAGTCATTACATTACATACTTCTGTATCTCTTGCCAGACAGCAGCAGGATGAACAGGCTGAGGTGGGTACTGTCTTTTTTATTGTTTTGTCACCGTATTTATCCTTTAAATAAACTCGGCTTGGCTTCAGTTCAACCCCAAAACGAACTGACTCACCACAGCTGGTTGACAAAAGCTGAGTCTTGCTCTTCTCAGTCTAAACTTAACTTTTTCAGGTTTATGTGTATGATTAACCACACATTTTCACATTTCAGTGACTTTTTTTGGTAAATTTAACATGCAAGCCACGTCTTACAATGTGAGTCAATGATCAATCTGTGAATTAAATCTTTAGCACATATAAAGGCTTCACATTAACCTGCTCCTTGTTAAACAGCCAGGATCCACTCACACAGGTGCTTCCACTTATCTGCCTAATTCAGCCTCTCCTCAGGCCTGTGGGTGAGTTTACACACTGTGCTCTCATGTCTGATTTGTACTTGGACAACCTTAAACTTTTAGATTTCTTATCTCAATAAAAGTTAAATATGTGAAGTCCAAATTTAGCTGCATCCAACCTATACTTGAGCAAACAGGTTTAACCAGAGCTTTAACCTTACTCGCTCTGTGTGTGTTTAGAGTGACCAGTTAGTAGCTGTGGTGGGTTGAGGTGACCTCTCCGTCGCTGTGTGTGGAGTGTCTGGAGGAGAGAGGACGGGCATTTGGCTGCCCGGCCATCAGTCATTAGTTAAATGTTGAAATGATGCTTCCCCCTGAAGGATAGCAGACCATTCTGGCCATAGCTCTCCTCTGTAGCAGCTGTCAGCACCCAGCATAATGACTCACACACACACGAACACACCCAGACACAGTCTCTCTCTTCGTGTGATGCATCTGCTGTTCATACCAAAGCACTCATTAGGAGTGTTAATGACATCTATGGTCGCATTTTATTTTACAGTACACTAACAAGATGCAACAAGCCATAATTTGTATTAAATTAGACGACAACCAGAAATAATATGTTGTTTCTTAGACAATATTAGACCCTTTATTAGAGAGGAATTATGAATGCATTTCAACAGAACTGTACGCTAAAATAAAGTGTATAATTTCCCATTGTTGGATCCGTTTTAGACTTTTTTTTTCGAGGGTAAGGCACCATATTCACATGGGAGCCATTTTCCTGTTATGTCACACTCAAGTCGGGAGACTGAAATGTCATTTTGCCGTGTTCCAGGTTGCAAGTTGTATAAACACACAGAATCTGACAAATTACTATTATTTCATCACTTCCTGTTTGATCAGAAGCTACAGCGACACTGGAAAGAGAAAATCTGGAGAGTTAACGGGCCGTATTTCAAGCAAAAGCAACATTAGCATAAGATGAGTGTGGGTTGAATGTGGGTTTAACACTGACAATTTTTAAAATATATATATTTTTTGCATTTTTTTATACAGCTTGTTACGTTTTTAAGTGTTCTGTAATTTGGGTGTGACTACTGTCTAATAAAGAACATTTTTTTTTATACTTTTTATCCAATCTGATATTAAGTATGTTACATCTTATTAGTGTTATGTAAAATAAAGTGTGACTAAAATGCTCCCAAATAAAAGCAAGTTCATATAGTCTGTGTGTGTAATAAAGATGTGAATCAGAGGAACAATGAAAAAACAATGATACAAAATGATTTTCTTTTGGCCAACTGAGTGCACATCATAAATATGCAGCAATATTAGCTGTCTGGCCTCCTCTTCCTAATGCAATTTTCATCCTTTTCTCTCACACACCGCTAGATATCGGCTGTTAAATTTGATCTGGATTGGAACACCAATCAACGTTTAGTGAGCACACGGTTCAATAACGCTCCTGTAATTGGATTCTCACCCAAAACAGCTCCGAGGAGCAGCAGCGACAACTCTTTGTTTTTTACGGATGATGTGTCTTTTATGCAGATCCGGGTGTCAGCTTTACCCTCCCTGTGAACCTTTCCGCTTGTTCCGGGATGAAGACTACAAAGCTGCGTCGAGAGGTACGCCCACGCCGAGAGAGAGGAAGCAGCTATTTCTGTCTGCAGGGCCATATTGTCTGCTAATTCACAAAACACACCGCACGCTGATTTTACAGCAGCCAAATGAGGCTTCTCGAACAGGGTAGGGCTTCCCAGAGAGCAGGAGACAAACACTTCAGCCATAGAAAAACTATAAAAGCGTCTGGCTGATGATAATGGCTGATGGAAGCATTGTCCATAACTACAGGTGATAAGAAATTAGCCAGAAGTTAAACCCCCCCAACCCCAACACCCTCTTAGGACTCTATTATACTCCTGAACAGGTTCCACTCATGCAGAGTAGATCGACGCCTGTGGTGGACATCGCATGGACAAATCTGGGGACAATTCTTTGCAGTCATTACTAATTGGGGGTACAATTCCTCTGATGGCGAAATGTACGTAGCATTGCGGATTGTGCATTCACAATATGCAAGATATAATTTCAGCTTTAGTCACTGATGACGCTTACGCAAACAAAATATGTGTTTTTTTCCCCCATTACAAAAAAAGAGCTGTTACATGCCAAATGAAAATGAATACTTCCATTTACATGCAGCCATGCATACTCTGATTATCATGGCCACAAAACAAACACAGAGACAACAAGAAACAGCGAACCCAGCCTCCCTCTTTCATTCATTCACAGAGCTGACCGAAAACAAGCAGGAGGCAGTGAGTCACACGCCGTGGTATAACCTACCATGCGCTGTACACATGTCCAAATAATTCACCTAAAACCCAAATTATTGGCATATCCCACATCTTCAAAAATGTTACACTCAGAATAATGCCTAAATCAGATCAAATCCTAAATATTGTCACACTCTGAATGGCAACATTTACTGTTACAGTTTTCACATGGTGCAAAGGCAGGTCACAATGATAAGTGATGTTATCAGTCAAAATTATTTTTGTAAAATGGCTCTTTGATTTCAAACAGCTTCTCAGGTTGACAACCACAAATTTTGTCGGCTCATATTATCTCATATATCGTTATCAGCCATAGCTAACTAGTATAGATTAATCTGGAAGCTAAAACTCTTTGGTTGAAAATGTAGCTAACATAGCAGGTAATCTGACAAAATATTATAGTTAGCTAATGACACGACCCTTGCTGACAGCTAGATTAGTGCTGTGGGCAGTAAGCTAGCCTGCTAACGTTTGCTGCTTAGCGTAGCTACATTAGAGTGGCTAAATACAGTTTAGTCATAGACTTATGATAGAACTAGACAGCGCTTTGTTGCTCAGCAGTGCCACCATTCCCCAGTGGCTACTTGCGGTATTACAGCAAAAAAAAAAAAAAATCAATTATGCCTCTTTCTATGATTTATTTTTGAGACACCCGTGCAATTACACAAATTTAATATAATTAATAGAAAAACCCCACTGGAGAAATTGCCTTGCACTACTAAACACTAAAGAAATATTTTAACATTTTTGGTGTGGGGATAATAAATAAAAAAAAAAAAAAAAAAAAAAAAAAGTACCAGTACAAGCTGATTCACCCTTAAAAGCTAAAACAGGAAAAGCATAAAGAATTTAAGATGGCGTACCAACCTTAACATTAAACCTTATTATGTGAATGGAATAATACTTTTAATTATTTCTGTGTTTAATCTTATAATTAGCTATTAATCCACACAAGAAAGTCTAGGACGCGAAAAGAACCTCCCCTGGTCTCCTAATCCAAATGATCCTCCCCCTTTTCTGACCTTCCCTCCCTCCCTCCCTAATAATTTTCACACAGTCCCTAATAATAGAAACACTAACATTAGCCTGTGAAGATTAACCACAAGTGCAGAATATGTATGACAAAGCATCCTAAAAATGTGAAATAAATATCTTTGGTATGTGTGAGCGGAACATGTCTTGAAATATTAAAATATGTAATGTAGATTAGCTGGAACCATAATAAATGAGAGGCACTTGAGCTGCTTAATGTCCATAACCCATATCTGTGTGATGTATTGAACATAAGTAGTTATGTTAATGAGGTCATTAATTAAGCTAATTCACATTCATTAGCAAATAATTCTATGTCAGCATGTTCGTCTCCACATAATGGCCGGTATTAATGAGAGCTCTGCATCTTAACTTATTAAGGAGTTATAGTAGCTTCGAGAAAATCGTTTTTCTCCTCATTAATATCTAAATTTATCCAGCGAGGTGTTTCAAAGTCTAATCAGATCATCGCCCCTGTGGAACACGTAGATGAAGCTTTATCATATAGTATTGTTCCAGTAGGATTTGTATAAGCACTGATGGTTGCACTTTATTTACAATACACTAATAAGATACAACAAGATATACATTATATTAATTAGACAAAAACTATAAATAATATGTTATTATTATTTGTCTATTCGACAGTATTAGACCCTATTAGTCTTCATTTGAGGGAAACACATTACAACAGAACTGTACAGTAAACTAAAGTGAAATCACATCTTCTATTTGAGACACAAATGTACTGTAAACTAGTGTATTATTTCCCACTCTTAGACCCTTATTAGACTTTATTAAAGGGTAATTAGGGACACATTACAACAGAACTGTACTGTAAACTAAAGTGAATTCACACTTCCCCGTTTTAAAAACAATGTGTGAGCCAGATCTATCAAGTAAAGAGCAAAATTATAGAGGCAGAGGAATATTTTGTCTATGGCTGACTGCATAGATAGATATGTGATTCCACTTTAGTTTACTGTACAGTTCTGTTATAATGTATCCCTAATTAGCCTCTAAGGAAGTCTAATAAAGGGTCTGATTATGTCAAATACAGAAGATATTTCTAGTTTTCATCTAATTTGATGCAAAGTACAGCTGGTTATGTCTTGTTAGTGTACTGTCAAATAAAGCGCAACTGCACAGACACATCATGAAGAGGACAAAAAATGTACTAATATATGATAATGAGAGATAAATCTGGGTTCACCTTCACCAGGAAATCAGCAGTTTATTGGGATTTGGATTTTTCTGACCTCCCGGCAGTCATTTTTAGGTTATGCACCAGTCAGAGTATTTTTTTGTATGTCCATTTTAATAAACTGATTTTTCATCCCTCCAGCCCTCCTGTCTCCGTCCTCATTGCCTGCAGCGCTGGGATGCTAAAAGTCACTCAGGGGTCGGCAGACTTATTCGCATTCATGCGCCGCTCCGTTTGTTGGGAACGGGGCGTTTTGACGTACAGGGGTGCCAGCTTGGTTCACGGGAACATTTGACATGCCGCTGCCAATTAGGTCCAAAACCTTCCCTCAGGACTCACACACACACACACACTCGCACATAAACGCGCACGACCTTCCCCGAGGCCTCCAGCTGTTTGCTGTATAATGAAGACCGTGAAAGTGGAGGAGGGAGAGTCTGTGTGCTGTGCTGCTACCTCCGCTGTTGCTACCTGGAACCCTACAGCGGCTTTAAGTATTTGATGTAACGGTGGTACAACAAAATGCACTTTAAATGTGTCTTGGATCAAATAAGTGAAGCTCAGACTGAAGTTATGCAATTGTTTGTTTGCACTTTTGAATTCTCACAGCGGCTCGTCTCTGGATTCGCTTTAATGAGGCGCTTTCTGTTTGCTCTACTCGGCTCTTATGTTAAACGGTGTTTGGCTTTTGTCTGGTAAATCTTGTTTCACACTCGTCTGCCTCCTGACACACTGCGGCTCTCCCCATATTTTTAATGTGTGGATTTTTCAATTTGTAGCTGCGTATGGGCCTTTAGTCACATTGTTATAGACTTTTTTCATGGCAGCCACATTTATACGACACACGAGGATGAGCACAGGTGTTACCGACGATACTGTTCAAGGTCCCGTTCCATTTAGTGTAGCAGGGCCTTTCCAGTGAGCCAACATACACAACAGCAGCACCCTGACAGAGCCTTCATTAGTATCATCAGTAACACCTGTGTTCAGTCCTAAATTACACCCTGAGGAGGTGCAATGATGTCACTTTGGGCCTTGTACACAGTTTTACAGTCCATCTCTTATGTGTATCGTGGATGCCACCAAAAGTTCTCGTTTCAAATTAAAAGCTTTCTTGCATTTCAAACAGGAAGTCATTATCTGCCCTGCTCAGACTCTGATTGGATAGATAGTACTCATTGCTTTTGTTGGAGTGGGTTGGCGAGATTAAGGGTATGGGTAAGTCTTTCTAGTCTTGCTTTCTTGTTGGTTGCAATGAATTGATCCTATCAACAAGCGTGGCTTGTGCACCAAAAGGCTGATCATAGACCTCTGCTGTTGTCTGTCCACTCTGTCCAAATGTGTATTAATCAGCCGCTTAAAGTAGTCCTTGATAAATACACTATTTACTCCTGTTTGAGTAATGTTTGCTAATAACTACAGCGTCCAGAGGTTTTAGGGATTTTTGAGCCTTTTTAAAAATGAAAGTATGTATTTGAGCTATTTTAAAGATTTATGTCGTCTGTAGAAAATAAATGTGCAGGGATAATTTCTACAGACAGGGAGGATGAACACATGGTTGGCTTTGGTCTTTTAATGGGAGTTGTTGCCAAAAAGAAAAACACCATCTTTATTTTTAAATCTCTTTACTTGCAAATTGAATACGCTCTAGCAGACATATCCAAGGCTTTCAAGGCCTCCTCTGAACTTTTTCAATCATCAAGCAAAACTTCAAATGTTGTTATTTTAACATTTGTGTTGCCGCTGCGAAGGTTTCAAACCACTGACCTCATCTAACCACCACTCTCCAGAGCTTCCGCTCCCATTTTAGCTCGCTCCGCTGTTTAAATGAGCTCGACCTGACTCAACCTGCTGCACCCCGCTGAGGAAGGCCACTCATGAATATTTTAACACGAGTTTGCTTATTGCACAATGAACTGTTTTCCCATATCGCTTGAAGCCACACACACGCGGGCGCTCATGCATGAAGCCGAGCGAGGATACACACACCTGCACACACGAACATGATCACCTATATTTCATACTGTACACCTACTCCTGCATTGTAAGTACAGGTGTGCATGCCTACGCACACACACATACACACACACACACACACACACACACACACAAAAAAAGTCATCACACTCTTCACTTACACACACACTGTAATTTGATGGCTTTGGATGCTAATGAGCTGTTGTGGTGTTTACCCGACACGCATGGTGGGTGTCGCATGGGGGCAACTGCTGCCTGCTTTTAATGATGTTTATTTGGCACAAGTCTGAGGAGTGAGCACGGGGAATGTGTGTGTGTGTGTGTGCGCGTGTGTGTGTGACTGACTGGCAGATGTTTAAGATGAGGGAGGCACGGCTTCAAGCAGATAACTCCAGCAGATAACTGAACAGTGTCACAACCCGGCGTTCGACGAATGAAGGAACACGACCGGCGCTTTGTATCTGTGCTGTTTGAGTTTTTAAATGGCATGTTCTAATTGTTATTCTCTTGTCTTGCTAACTGTTGAAGCATGTTTGCCTCTTTGAACAAAGACAGATTTGTTAGGCCATCAAAGGGCGGGCTTCAACTCGCATTAATGTTTCGGTGAGCTGAGCGCTGAAAAGAAAAGCCAAGCCTGGAGATAATTAGCGGTGCAGCCTGGATTTCTTTAGACATGAATAAATCTGTTCAATGAATAAGAAAGGAGTTGTGTTTGAATAGAAGAGGGTGTCTAGAGAGTGGACTGTACTGCTCACAAACAACCGGTGTGGTCTTGACAAAGATGAGGGTATTTTGAATGTAACAGCTCAAAGGTTTCTCCATTTTGAGGAGAAAAGTTCCAGGATTTTTCATTAGATGTCAGCCAGCCCAGTCTCTTCAATCGGCAAACAAATAACATGACTTTCAATTAACATGCAGTCTACAGTATAATACACCAGTTTGTGTGCAGGTGATGTGCCAGTGCTTCCCATTAACCTCTGCGGAGATCAGATGCATCCAAATAAATCCAGGAGACTGGTGTTTACGTATCGTGTGATCCTAAAAGAAAAACAAATTTTTAAAATGTTATTCAATCTTCAATTAACTCATTAGGAAGTGAGAATTAGAATCATTTTCTTCTAAGACTCCACACAATCTGGCTTCTTTTTTGAGTCACCCCCTGCTGGCCAGTAGAAGGAATGCAGGTTTCCGGCACTTCTGCACTGACCTCGCTTTTCAGACCCGGAAACTTCGTTCACTTATTCTACTGTCAGTGAACGCAACATAACACAACTCCACACAATGCAATATACGTAAAGTATTTTAAACCATTATAACCCCGTTATCTGTTGCTTCAACCAAACCAAACTGCGACCATTCCATGATGTTAACCATGTGTTTATTTTGTTGTCATGACAACGAATTTCACCTGACTACAGATCTGCCTTTCACAGAAGTTAATGGGAGGGACTGTCAGATCGACTGCACACAAAATTGGACTTAAGAATATACACTGCACATAATTAAGTGTAAAGTCGTGTTATTTGTACCCAAATTAAAGCGAGCGGGTTGAAGACACACACCTTCAATATTTGCAGATAAAAAGCATGATGATTTGTTTTCTTCTTTAATTTATACGGCTGATAACCTCACAGTTCAGTTTGATTGCTTTCATATTTCCAGTCGCTCTAAAGGAGCAAGAAATTCTTTGGAGAGAACAAGAAACGAGAACAGCATCTGTCTGCGCAGTACATCTGAGGTCATGGTTGTCTGACAGGGAATCTCTATGTGTGTGTGTGTGTGTGTGTGTTTGTAATACCATGTGCCACTGCTTGTCACCATAAAAACATGGCAAAGGATAATGAAAGTTGCCGTTTGTTGGCACCTTCATTTCTGCTGTCCTCCAAAAGGACAACACACAACACAGGCTCTGTGTGTGTGTGAGACATGATATAGATGGCTGGTGTCAACATGTGCCACTATAATGAATTTTCTTTCCCTTGATGACCAGTTTCACCTGTGATGTTGAGAACACACGGTCACGTTCTCAACTATTTAAAGCTGCACTAATTAATATCTTTATATCAACAGTGGGTCAGATGACTTTGTGTAATGAGAACCAGCAGAGGGTTATCAGCAAACCCTGCAGTCAACCATGAAAGAAATACTTCAATCTTTTACTCGTAAAAGCAGCAAAACTCCAGTGTAGATACTCTGTCACAAGTTTGAATTAAATTTTAGTTATCAGCTTTGAAATATACTTAAAGTACCAAGCATACAGGTACTTATACAACGGTCCATTTCAGAAAAATGGATTAAAATTATACATGCATTAAAGTATCTTTTAGCTAAAGCTGTGACTAAATATAACAAGAAAAAAACTTCACCTCATCGACGAACACGATCTCTGCCTGAGTCACGTCAGAGAGATTTTCATCAGTTATAGTGGTAGTTTAAAAGTGAAGACAGCAACTCCCATGATACCATGCTACTTCATGACATCATCAATCATCATTCCAAATTTGGTGATTTAGAATTTTGCCATAAAGGAGGGAAGTGTTCTTTTATGAGTTAAGACACTAGTTTACTATTTCTTAACCCAAACAAACCATTTCCACTGGATCATCTGAAAAATGCAAAGCTGAAAACATGGCTGGGTTTTCTTGCCTACTTTGTCCAATCATGCAAAAATAAACTGCCTACCCCAGCTTTAAGTATAACACTTAAGTACATGTAGCCTATTTAGTTACTATCCATCCTTGTCTGTAATTCCACTCAGCTCTAAACAGTGTATTTGCATTTTTGGGTCATTGTTTAACCCCTCTAATCAGTGATTGCATTCTGATAATTAGATTTTGGTAAAGAGTTGTACATGTAAAGACCTTTGGGTTGGATATGCTCGCTGGAAACAGGGCATCTAAACAACTTATGCAAGTTTCTGTTGTTCGCAGGTGTGTTGTCAACCTGAGTCGTAAAGTAGTCAGGGATAGAAAAAGTCTGATGATAATTAAGGAACTGAAATGAATGCTAATTAACATCTGCTAGATGTGTGAATACGTAGCTCTTTGCGAGGGCATTTGTCTCATCAGCTTAATTAAGTGATGTCACTTTTATAATGCTTTAAATACAAATTTGAGGCGTGAATTGTTAATGGCTTCTCTGATGCCTGTCAAAGTTCATAACTGAGTGTAAAAAGTTATATTGTTTTAATGGCTCTGTCAGTGGAAAGATTTCTACACAGTGACCTGAATGTTTTCAGCAGTCTCTTTTCTCTCACAGGTGTATCTTTTTTTCTGCTGATTGCATGATGTGACAGAACTCACTGCTGCTCATGTGCTCTGATAAAGGCTTTGCACTTTAATACAGATTTCCCAGCAATTTCAATGTAAATAAACTCATCAAAAAAGAAAGTGAAGTCGTAAAATAACTATTGTTCTCACAAGCATCTTGTCCTCTAAATATCTTTTAGGGGAAACAAACCACATGTCAGCTGCTGTCAGAGCAGGAGAAATGGCACACCTGTCTCCTCTCACAGGCTAATTCAGCATCTTTGTTTCTATTGGTCGGTGTGAGCTAACAAAGCCAGATGAGGGTTATAAAAGAACACCTGTGAGAGGTGCTCTGTTTCTGTCTTTGTCTGACACATGGCAGTGGAGATGTGCTGCTGCTCGCTTCAAATTTACTATTGTTTTTATTTTCTTTGTGGAGCTGCCATTTGGTTTTACAACCAGTTGTCACTCATGAAGCTCAGAAATCTTTCTTGATTTGTGTGGATTTTTTTTTCTTATTTTACTTCAGAAAATTCTTTTTTTGTTTTTTAGTCAATGGCCATGGTGCTGTAGAGTTGTTCAAGCCCTTTTATGCCCCATGCACACCACATAGTGTTTTCTGTGAAAATCAAACAGTTTACCACCTAATCCAGAAAGCTGCAACAAAGAACAACATCTCACTTTCACTAATTGAGTCCTCTGACTATTTGCCAGTATTGGGTACGGCCAAAGGCAGAAAATCTTCTCAGTCTGTGCACAGCAGGTGACGAACCAAACTGGGAGCGAAAGGCAACATTCTGGGGGAGATCAGGAGCAAAACATGAATTCTTGTAATTATTTTAATCCTTTTTAAATGGGTGAAAGAAGTGCGTGCTCGCATCGCACTGGAGGGCAGTGGTGCACTGAGGGGAGGGGGTGGAAAAGATAAAGGGCACCAGGGCAACAGTTCCAATCCTGGATTTAGATTAAAATTGTGTTGATTTGTCACTGACGTCCCACGATTACTTCACATCTGTAATAAATACACAGAACTAGAGACCAGCTACTTTTCCAACATGTAGAGCAGCCCATGTTTTCTCTAGAGGGCATTTTATCATGTTTGTCCACTGGAAGGGAACTTGTAAATAGCTATAGCGGTTTTTGACAGAAACTTGTTAAATATGTGCTCATTCACAGAGTTGGTAAATATTAGCCAACTTCATGCAGTTTCCTGACTGTATTACATAAATCATGAGTATTCAAGTGCTGAATTAAAGTTATTTGTTGCTGCTATTTGCAGTCATTTGAGGTAAAGGGCACAGTTTCCACCCCCACTGTCGATCTTCGTTCTCTGTCTCCTCGCATAGTAATCAAACTGGATTACAGAGGCCCCTCACACCCTGCCTCACTCCATCTTCTCCCATCTCTCTCATTTTCTTTCTTCCGTCCCGACACTCAAGTTATTTCCCAAGCTTTTTGCTGTCTTGGTTTTAATTACACAAAGTCTGTTTGAGTGGGAGGGCTGCGCCGCCTCACAGAGCTGAAGGTAATCATAATGTGGTTATTCATGTCACATCCAGCGGAAAGAAGGTGGAAGCGAGTCCGCGCTCCTCTGCTGAGGCCAGAGGGTAATGAGCAGAGGAGCTGTGGCATGTTTGTCTGGACGTTTCTCAGTCTGTCCATCCATATGTTTGTCTGTTAACATGGTGATCAGTGTGAGAGGATATGTGCGGCATGTTGGAACGTCTGTGGAACTTTGACAAATTAATTCTGATAGCTTGGAAAACACCAGATCTGACAGAATATGTAGTGTACAACATCAAAGTTGTTCTGATCTCTAGTAGAGCACAGGAACGATACAGCCCAATCACAAATTAAATTTCCCACTACATATAAAGTATTATTAGTGTCTCATTAACATCAAAAACAACCTCTTCCACTAAAAATAGCTTTTCCTGAGCCTCAGACATGAGATCACTCTCCAATAAATTTTTAATATTATTGCTTCTAAATGTCTGGGTTTGTATCCTCTGTGCTGCAAATATCATGGTGTTTTTTATATTATTGGGTCACACAATATACCTTTAATGTGCACTGATAACATCACTAGCAGCTATGGTACCCTTTCCTGTCATTACAGACTGAATCTCAACTTGAATAATCACCAAATTAATGGGGAGTGTCAAGTTTTGACAAGTCAATTTTGACACTCGGTTAACGATGGGGCGTTTAAAGTTAAGATCCTCAGAGACAAGATTTAAGAAATAAAAAACACAAAATAATTTTGTCTGATTTTTCAAAGTTCTAAATTTCAGTTGGGTACAAATTATCACACTCACATCGCTGATAAACCTCCTCTGGGCAACATGTCTGCAGTTTACAAGCTCACTAAGTTGTAAGTTAACGAAGTTGAAATATATTCGCTGTGACTTTTTGTTTCATGAACTTTAGACTTTTGGGTCAAAGTCAGCGTCACCCTTTATATTACATCACCTGACTTCTTATTTTCTCCCGTCATAACTGCAAGTGACACTAAAGGTCACCACATAACATTAAACTTGAACATGGGTCATAATAAGGTGCTTGTACAGACAGCCATTTTTCTGTGCCGGCTCATATATACACGTCTTAACTCGGATTAAGACGACTGCAGAGAAACAAAAAACAAGCTTTCTCATCTCTACATCTGCACATATAGTGAAGTCACAATAAGCCAAACGCATGTGAGTGGAGGGGAACTTCTGTTTGACTGTAAAATAATCTCACTGCACCCACAGTTCTTAAAACAAGCGTTGTTATCTCCATATCAAGATACTCGACCTGTCATCACAAAAGGGCGCTAATGTTTACCACAGATCAGACACGCCATGCCAGCATGCATACATGGCGACAACTTAACAACTGTAGGTGATTGGTTAAAGCTGAACATGTCAGATCAAGGAGTTCCCATTATTGATCAGTGCATCAGACTGAACTTTAGTCAAGCTCCAACACAGGAAGGGAGAAAGCTACCCCAGCTGCAACTTCACAGGCGAGTGCAGTGCATTTCAGTCATTGTTTTCTTTTGCTTTGCCCGTTATCAATAGAAAACAATAACCAGCACATTCTCACTTCAAACTCATCAAATACAGCAGTTTGTTAAATAGTTTTTGCATGTGCAGGGCTCTGCATTCAAGGTGGCAATAATACATAAGCAATGTCCAGGTAGACTTTCAAAATAAAGGCACAAACTACTTGGGTAAGTTTAGGAAAAGATTATGGTTTGGGTTAGAATAAGTATGTTATTTGCACAAGTTCTAATGCGTGACATTACATTAGTAAGTCACAGCACTTGCATAATGCCTTAAAAAGAAGTCAACATTGATTACTGGTTTCAAATGGGGCATGAACTTTGGTCTCCTGCAAGTCCTGCGTTTGTTTGACCCATCCCCCCTCCAAATGCAGACGTTTTTGCCTTTTATACCACGTCCCCTGACTACGATGGCACATTAATGTGTAACACTTGATGGACACCTCCAGAAACGATGCTGCAGAAATCCCTATAGCATCCTTGTTTGGAACATAAGGGCAGTGACCAAGTTGTCATATTCGATGTTTTGGGCTGCAATAACAGCAATTCTCAGCTTCTGTATCTATGTTCTCAAACGCTAAATAAAATATTTTTCAGCTTTTCAGAGTGAGTAAAAAGTCAGGTCAGGAATTTCTTGCTCTACTTTCTGACCTCTGCTTTATCTGTGAGAGGTGGGAGGATTACTGCCCAAATTCCCCTGAGAACTTGGCTGCATTTCGTTCTATTGCCACCGTGTGCAGTGACAATAAAATTGAATCTAATTTAATAGCAGTTTTGAATCAGTTTTACACCTTTCTCCCTCAAGAGTTATATAGATACTTGACTTGTTTACAAGAGAATCTCTGTTTTCTTACTATCTCCCTGGATCCTTGAACACAGCCTGTGTTCAGGCCTTTTGACAGAGGAGATTACTCGGGTATGTTTGTGTTCAAGCTGCCTCCTGAGGTTTTTCTAAAATAACTGTTGGCTTCAGTTTGGCGCTATGGACAGAATGAGTGTAAATGATTCCTCTGTGTCTCATAATTGGAGGTCATTTTGACGCCCGTGCATGTCTGTGCAACTGATGTGCTAATGAACAGTCCCAGGTGATTTGCAGTCGGTTCAACCTGCCCTTTGTCTGTTCGATAAATATATTAGGGCTGCCTGTAATAACTAACAAGTCTTTTTGGACACATGCCTTGATTTTAATCAACGTAATAAACTTTTCTGTGCTTTTGCACCTTATCGTTTTATTCCTCATTAGTAAAATCAAAATGTTTAATGCTTAACATGGCTTGGCTCTGAACTATCTTGCATTTCATTTCAGATGAGCATGCAGGGTTGTTGTTGTTTTCATCTATTTTCTCTCTCTGCTCTGCTTGCACCTTATTTATACTCCTATGACAAATTCTTTACTTTGCAGCTGATTGTATTTCATCCCTTCTGTTTTCGGTCTCACCTTCGTCAATCTTTCACCTCCTCGATTGCAGAGCACTTTGTAACTTTCATCTTAAAAGTGCCTGTAATGTCTCAAATTGTGGTGATAATGATTTATTGACGTTAAAACTGCTACACCCAGCACCTTTTTAAGCAGAGTTTTTGCTCTTTTGTGTCTCTTACAAAGCCTTAGTCAGGACTGGATTGCACACTGCGGTCAGCTATTTTCGCATCTCTCGGCAGCACTGTAATACACACTGTACTGATGATGGTGATAAATGATCTAATCCACAGAAGACTAACATTTCACTACTCCCTCTGGGCGGCAGATGAGACAATCAACTCCTCATATTTATGTCTGGATTGTGATTTAGTGAAGAGCGGGCTGCTCACTTAGAACTGCTTACCTTTATCATTATGGCTGTGTGAGGTAGTCAGCATTTATCTGTGCCAATATAAATATGGATATTAGGAAGAAACTGCTAGTATTTTAAACAGTGTTTCTTGTGCCATCCACCTTTCTCTTCTACTCAACCCTCCTCTTCGTCATCACAAGGGCTGTGGATTTTGACATGAAAATACTCTTAACCTTTTACCCAGTATCATTCTCATTATCATCATAGATTAATATCAACTTTGTAATTCAAATATCTGTGCATATGTGAGAAAACGCCATTACCACATCTGACCACTTGGTGGCAGTCTTAGAACACAGCAGGGCTTGGTCATCTGAAGACCTTCATGTGCACACATTCCTGCAAACATGTCTGTGTGCATCCTTACAATTGCTTGTAGTGGCAGTGATCTAGGAGATCTCTCTACTGGTTCAGTGATTTATATATATATCCAAATAAAAGTGGAAATTATTAACTCCTATGTCATATTTGTACAGTGCGCATGTACATTTTGCATGCACATATGCATCTTTCTGCATGCTGTAGCTCCCCCTTTTTTTAATTGCAGCAAAAAGTGGTTTTAAAATGTTTTTGGACCTGAATATCAATCTCACATCATCGTAACAAACAAGTCCAGAATTTGTTTTACGGTAAAAATGATTCACCTTGGCGTGACTGCCTTGAGAAAATGAGGTTAACTGCTGAAACTTAACTGTAGAAACATTGCACAATAAAAGGAGCTGAAGTGTCAGTTTAAGAGTGAATGCTGAGTAACTGAAAGCAGCTGTGTTTTAGTAGGAGGGGTCAGTTGATGTGGAAGGCCTTAAATAATGCCGGTTCAAGTGTATAAACTCAAAGCTGTCAGTTGTGTCAGCTTTTGCATTGATAGTAAAAGTTGTGGAGTTGAGTTTTAAAAGTTGACGTGATCTAAAGAGATTTTTGAGGTTTCACTTGAAAAGTACCCGGTGAAAGCAGAAGAACTGAGTGAAGTACAATGAGTAAAAAGTGTTGTAAAGTATTGACATGCAATAGTGCTAAAGGAGCTGAAGATTCAGTCGAGGGTCAACCACCTGAAAGGAGTTGAAATGTCACTTGAAGTGATAAATTGTGCTGAAAAGGTGTGTTGAAGTGCAAGTCCTACAAAAGATCAATACCAATTCAAGTGCATTAACTCACGTCAATGAATGTATTGCCATTTTAACAAGAGCCTCAACTATCCGTTCTTCATGCAACTTCAAATGTTGAACAAAGCTTGAAGTTGTTGCGTTTCCACCTGCACATATTACATACTGCAATTAGCTCTTTTTGTCGCCCACCATGTAGCTCTTTTCAGCTTTAGCTCAGTAATGCAACGCTCAGTCTTCATGGATCTGTCCTGCAATTTGATTGGATGCCGTTAGTTCAAAGGGGATCTGGGAAATTAAGTGTCAACTTGCTGGGAATGAACAACGTTAACATTATTTGACTCAGAAGTGAAGGGAAATGAATTAATTTGTGTCACACTTTAAATAACATACTTCTTTATCTTTGGGCTTTGTAGAAGGTATCAAATATTTTCATATCAAAAACTTCAAGTCTGACTGAAGTTATGAGTCATTGGTGTTAGTCTTTTTTGATATTATCAAGTCATGTTTAAAGTCATCAAATTTGTGAGTCAGGTCTTCTCAAGTCATGTGAGTCCACACCTCTACTAAAAGGAGTTGAGGTGTCAAATGTAACCACTGAGAGTGGATCAACTCTGTAAAGTACAAAGACTGAAATGTATCGGTGAAGAAAAGATGAAAGCAGTGAAACTGTCAGTTGTGTAAATGCTAAAACTAACCAATCGCACAGTTATATCTCAAGTGAAACGACAAGGCAATCAGATAGTCACTGACTCTTCTTTTGGGAACTGTTTATGGTTTGGACTGGTGATGTGTCGCCACAGTGATCCAGTTGCATCTCTGACAACAATTTTCCCCTCCGTCTTCTGTAACAACTTGTCTTCGTCTCTCTAAATTGAAGTTTCCTTGTGGCGAGGACAAGATTCAACATATACACGGCCTCAGAATGTGTCCATCTCTGCACTGACCATCGGGTCATTCCATGCAGTTGGCTTCCTGCAAGGTTTCAGGTTACCATAGCTACATGACGTGGGCGATAGAGCGAGTGAACCGGCGAGTGCTGAAGATGAAGATGAAAGGAGGTAGAAGACCGTAATCAGATTGTCTCCTTCGGTCACACCTCGGATCCATCTTCTCTCCTCCACCGGCCCACGTCCTGCACACCCGAACCCACCACCACATAAATCACAATCGGCCACAAGTCACCTCTCATTGCTGCGCCCAACCACAGATCCACAGGAGAGAGAGGAGAGAGGGTGGGAGACTCGGGCTTGTGGGGGGATGTGTAGCGGTCCTAGCCCTCGCTCCACCCCATTTCCACAGTCAACTTCGAGAAGCTCCATGGCTTCTTTACTGATATAGTTTCTTACAGCGCGGTCAAATGAAGATGGATTGGGGGTTAACGGTGTAATGATTCTGTTTTACAGGCAGCTCGCTGCCACTTTTGTTGGTGGAGAACCCTGCTGGGAGGACTGCAGCTGAGGGACGGCTGTTTCTCTTTGTCTCACTGTCTTTTGTTAACTCTCTTTTCTGCCCACGGTTTG